>NC_060023.1:5454545-5757575 GCF_021134715.1 Daphnia pulex | reverse complement strand
CAATTTCCTTTCTTAATTTAAAACTTTTTTCTTTTACTTGCTTAACTTTTCATTTCTCTTTTCTCCATTTCCTTTTTCTAAATTATCACTTTTTTCATCTATGCTTCCTAACCCTTTCTTCCCTTCCTCCCTTTTAAATTTCAATTATTTCTTCACTCGATTCTTCTCCTAGTTCATATCTGTCACTTTTGTATTCTCAAAATGCAATTTCGACATGCTTTGGTCGAATTGGGGATCTGGATGATTCCATTCAAGAATTGCGAGTTTAAGAGATGAGATTTTTTGCTACTGTGCGAGGGGACTGTCAAAGGACACAATGAGGTTGAGGAGAGCGTAAATCCGGATGGCTCTGGTGCAGTTAACTGTCGAATAAGAAATTTCGGAATAGAATCAGATCCCGAACTCGACCAACACTTTTTGTCGTTACGGAATCAAAAACTGCTCAATAGATGTCACATATAATATGACAAGCCATGACAGCAAAAGAGATTTATACTCTGGTAGTATGAAAGTACGACTTTCAACTTTACTTGCATTAGGCAACAACATTTGTTTTACTTGAGTAAGGAGGGTATTCAATTTTGTATCTCAATATCAATAAAATGGAACCATTTTTCTTGTAGATACTTTCAAGCCGAATTTGTCAACATCGTGAGTCACTTTTTAAATCGTTATTCCTTTCGTCTACGTTATTTCTAAGCTCTTCATTGAACCATCTACCACCATTCATTATTTAGAAAAATGTTAAGAAACACTAGTATTTGTCCAATAGAGAAACCTTATAACCGAAAACATTTATCAACATGTGCGTATAAGCATACTATTGTGCGTTTAAGCATACTATTACGCGTTTAAGCCAACAAGTTGTTGGCTTTAAAAAGAGCCAAATTTTGCTAACATATAAGTTTACTTATATGCCCGAAAATACAAAAAAAATGAAATATAATTCGAAATATAAGTTAAAATAAGCAAAAATCTTCGTACTATAAGGACGTACTTCTACTTTAAGTGACGAATTCACTTAACGAACAAAAAATTCCTCCCCTGATGTTGAAAGACAGAAGATAAAGTTTTCATTTGCTCAGCTAATTCATTGATCAATTCATTGTCAATTTGAAACAGTATTTTTAAATGCTATTGTGTTTTGGCAGTGTAATTCCCAGCAAATAGAAAAGTAGTTTTTCTTTAAACATGCCTTTAACTCTTTCCCCATAATTTTTGAAATGTGTAGTCATATTCAGTGAGCAAGTGCAGCCCAAAGGAATAATGAATATTAAAAGAATAAGATACAAACACTCATTTCCTTAAGGTGTCTCAGATTTTGAAAAGTTATCTGAATTTATGAAAGCCTTTAACTTTTTTAATGAAATCATTAAAAGGACTACATTCCAAATGAAGTTTCTGGGAATGTTCTGTTTTCAACATTTAGAGTTACCCAATTGTCAGTGGAAGGACTGCGAAGAAGACATTGAATGAAACTGAAAATTTTCATAAAATTTTAAGAAAATAAATCATAGGAAACTTCAACATTGTCCTTAATAACATCTTCTTCGCAGTCCTTCCACTCAAAATTTTGTACCTCATAATTTTGAAAACAGTATGTTCCCATAATTTTTTTTTTTAGATTGCAATCCTTTTAATGATTTCATTTAAAGGGGTTTACGCTTTCATACATTTGAGTCTTTTTCAAAATTTGAGACACCTAAGGAAATGAGTGTTTTACCCTACTCATTTCCTTGGGTGTCAATAACTGTTGTTGGTATTTATCCTTGGGTGTCAATAACTGTTGTTGGTTTATACTTCAATTAGGTATTAAATATTACAAGTCATTAATAATGGACATTTTTATTTAGAAAAACTTTTACCGGATTCAAAACCAAAGTGCCATTAGTTTTACAATCAGACTTCCTTTGAAGGACGCTTCTCAAACGATTCGCCTCTTCGCCATGAGGTCTACCATTACATCCCGGATTATCAGGACGGATTATGAGGGAACTGATCAAGAGAAAGCAAAAAAAATTATTAACTAAAAGCAAAAAGAAATGTAGAAACACCGGAAGCGAAGGAATTGAGATTGCGTGCTGTCAGGGAACGTTACGCCGAGAGGAAAAAAAAACAAGAAGAAAAAACCGCAAGGTCTAAATGTATACGTAAATTACGTCAACAGGAAATGCCCGCGAGTAGACAATAAAGACGCAGAATTGATTAAGGGTACCACCGGATTCGACGTGCAACAGAAGAAGTCGTAGCTGATCTTGCGAGATGACGCGTAGAAGAAAACATGCGTCAAGTGGCTATGGAAGAGGACCGACAAGCAGCAGTTGAAGGTAGGGCTCCGTTAGTTGTTGATGAAAGGATATAAGAATATACGCCCCACAGGAGGAGAAATTGCCGTTGTGTTTAAACTCATTGATGGAGCACCCCCTGAAAACAGGGATATCTGAGGGCATCTATTGATTCCACAGAGAGGAAAAGGTTTCATTTGGATTGATACTCAAAAACCCGTGTGTGATCCCATGACGCACCCATTGCTTTTTTTCCAAATGGTGAAAATGGATGGGATCAAAATTCAAAACGAAGAAATCTAAATATGACCAAGATTATGTTGCCCATGCTAATCAAGAAGAGCGAGAATCTTGAATGAGGTATCTAGAATCGCAGACTTAAACGATGAAGAAGACCCAATGCGAACTGAAATTGTACCGGAACCAGAATTTGAAACAGAAGTCGATATTGATCCTGAATCCTGATGTTCCAGTACGAAACAATGACGTCAATCGAAGAGGGCCACGTTCCAGAATAACTCAGTGCGAGTTTTATAGTAGTCAACTTTCAATTCGCAAAGAGATTTTTTAAACTGCTGCTTTATACGGAGGACCGCTGACTCAAACATGTATTGTTGATTCGTATGTGAAAATTGATGCAAACAGGATTCATTATCTTCAAACTCATCAAAAGTACTGTACATTTACTTCGCACAGTATAACGGTCTTACGGACTATATTACGACGCGAGCTGAAAGAGAAAACATTACTGTAAGAACGCCTGTGATTTTACCTTCGTCTTTTATAGTCCGAGAACGATGAAACAAGGATGTCGTGATGAAATGGCTATTTGCGGAAGATTTGGAAAGCCGACTTATTTCCTCACATTTACATGTTATCCAAAGTGGCAAGAGATTACGGAGAGCATTGAGAGCTATGAAGTAGCATCAAAGTGTCAAACGCAGCTTCAAAATTAACGACTTTGACAGCTTGGTTTAATTAAACCAGGAACACGAATCGGCAAGACAGTACTACTATCGTGAAATTCTGAAGCATTTCTGCTTCGATAACAACCAACTTAGATGGGAGCCAAGAAAAAAAAGAAGAAATTTTATCGCCAGAATTTATTCTGTTGGGGTGAAACAAGAAGAAAGACACAGTCTTCGCTTGCTTTTGCTTGAGGTAAATGGAGCAACAAGTTTTGATTATCTTCGAACAGTTGACAACATTTTGTATTCCACATTCAAGGAAGCGGCCATGGCAAGAAATCTTCTCGCTGATGACAGTGTTTGCGAAAAGTTTATGGGAGAAGCCGCTGCTTTTGAAATGCAAATCCAGTTAAGACAACTTTTCGTCGAAATATGTTGCCGCTGTCGTCCGAGGAACGCGCAACTTCTTTTTAATAACAATCTACTATGAAGATTTCGAACTACCCATACCTGATTTTAAACTGATTGGTAGACTAATTGCCGCTGAAATTTAAGAAAATTATTAGAATGTCTGAAAAAAAAGAAATTGAGAGGCGAAATGATGATGGCTAAATTAAATGTTGGTCAACGAGCGGTATTCGATCAGATTATGGCAGCAATCAATGATAAAAACTGTCTTCAATCACGTTAATTCTTCTTAGATAGTCTGGTGGAACGGGGAAAACATTTATCAATAATATTCTAATCCACGTTCTAGAGGGTGAAGGGGAAAAGATTATTGCTGTCGCTTCAACTGGAATGGCCACATTGTTGATCAATGAAGCTACATACCACTCTCAATTTAAAATTTATCCTCCTATCACAGAAACAACAAGATCAAAAATAGATGAATACAGCTACTCGGCAAAATTGATAAGGGAAGCCACAATCATCATCGACGGACGAAGCTAAAGTGATGACCAACCACGCTCCCGATGCAATTAGCAAAATTTTCGTTTCAACAAACACAGAGGTTATGGTGAAGAACAAGTCATCGAGGGAAGCTCACTCATTGAGGGAGCCCCTTGTGCACATCGCTCGATCTCCTTTAAACTTCAAGCCGAGTTGACAAAATCAGAAGCAAATTAGATGACAGACATTGATCAAATTCTAAAGATTTTTAAAGATCAGATAGAAGTTGCAGAGCGACTCAGTCGTTTGAGGGTACAGAACCCAAAGCCGGTACAAATTCCACAACTAGTCAAAGCAGCAACAACACCCAAAGGCAGCTCGGAGTAAGCAGTAAGCCGACTACCCAATCCAAATCTCTTAACAGACCCAGGAAAAACAAGGCGCCACCTCCAAGGAGAGAAGCAGCAGCTCCAACCCCAAAAAAACAAACGCTGCCCTGCGTTTTCTGCATGTAAACTGCACAATGGAGCTGGAGGAAAAGAAGACGATCATCACAAACCAAAAAAGATGTTCAAACTGCTTTGGTCTCCACAAAAAAATTGACTGCTTGAATCCCCACCGCCGGTGCACCGCCGGTGCAGGAGCCAGCGATGTGGAGCAAAACACCACCTTATCTGTATTTGGCCTTTAGGCAAAAGAGGGTTGTAGGCAGCATGAAAACGGTGATTTGGATTAAGGTCTTCTGCAATTTCACCACATTAAAAGAACCGCCCTCCAAAAATTGCGTGGGGTCCGTTTTAAAGTGGGGGGAGCTTATCTCAACTTAGATAAGATATTCTACGTGGGGAAATTATAATTTTGATAATAAAATAAACATACTGTGAGAATCAGCGTGAAAAACTGATTCGAATCATATTAATTTCCACCCGATCCCTTATTCATGCAAAGACCTCGTTTTTTCGTTTATATTTGAGTAAGTTTTGTAAATGTAAACATATACCATATATATAACCCCCTTACCCTCTCCCAGGGATGTGCGTAATTCCCCCGCTCGACCCCCTACCCCACCCCCCCTTTAGGCCGGCTTGGGCAGCGCGTCAGCCCCGTAAAACTCAAAACTTTAAAACATGTTTTACGGGCACTGGCATTCACGCTCATTTGCACACCCCAACCCCACCAAGGTGGTTTTTTTGTACGAATTTTTTTACGAATACGAATTAGAAATTTGGATCATTGAACATAGTTTTGGGGAAAAATTTGCTTTCTGATTTTGATTTATAAAAATGTGATTTAAAATCGAAAAATCACCAAAAAAATCATAAAAGACAAAATGATTTAAGATCAAAATCAAAATCACCCAAAAGTTGATTTAAATCGCGATTTAATCATTTCCAATTTAAATTCCCAATTGATCTTCCGAACACTGCAGCATGGGGGCGCGGCGAGCGCTTTCATCATATTTTCGTTCCTAGTTTGATAGCTAGTTTCCTATCCTCTATGATTCAGCACATTGCACAGCTGATCCCGACTGTGCTACTTTGACATTCTGATTTTTGTCTTTTTGACAGACGAATGTGCGAGAACGAGCCGAGCGTATCAATTCCATTCTAAGTCACGTAAAAGCTAATGTGAGCGCACATTTTATTTTTAAAAGTTGTATTGTTAAAGTGAGCCATCAAAAATGGCTATGGGAAAAAGTTATAAAATATGGCATAAAGTCAATGGACAGGGACCGTACAGTGTTTTACTCGAACAACGAAACCGAGACGAAGCTCTCTTATTTGAATCTCTAGTAATTGCTGCCTTGGGTAATCGAAGCAAAGTTCTTTTTATTCTCACATACAAATAACCAAAATGTATACCATTTTAACTAGGATCTGCTGAGGTTGAAGTTGTGAAAAAATCATACACAAAACTCTCTGATGCTTATGGATGCCTTGGAGTACTGTTAGTCAGTACAGGTTTGTTAAATAATTTAAGTTTTTCATATTTTTAGAATCTAATTTAAGTTTTTTTATATTGGGTTGTAGGAGATGGACCCTTACAATATCTAGTCATGGTTACAGGTTGTGTGTCAGTTGGAAAGATTGGGGAGTCAGAAGTGTTTAGAATCAATCAAACAAGTTTTTTTCCACTGAGGGGACCCCAAACAGTGGAAGAAGAGAGAGTCACTGAACTGAGGAAACTATTCAACTCTGGCACATTTTATTTTCTCTGGTCATCAAGTGAAGACTCGATTGATGCTACATTATGTACTCAGAAGCTCCAACAGAATCCTGGGACAGACAACAGATTTTTCTGGAATAGGTTTGCAATTACAAACAAAATAGACCAGATTTTTATATAAGTAAGGAAGTGTTGTGGGTTAAGTCTTAACTTAATTTTTAATTTTTTAGGCTGTTGCATCTACCATTGCAACATTATGGAATTGACTGTTCCCACTGGCTTCTACGGATAACATGTGGCAGCGTTGAAATTCGCACTGTTTATGCAGGACATCGTCAGTTCAAAGCAGCAATTTTTTCTCGTCTTAGCTGTGAACGGGCTGGTACGCGATTTAATGTACGCGGCGTTAACGACGAAGGCCATGTAGCTAATTTCGTTGAAACGGAGCAACTCATATATGGTGACCAAGGAGATGCTTCAGCTTTTCTTCAAACTCGTGGATCTGTCCCCCTCTTCTGGGAACAGCCAGGTGTTCAAGTAGGCTCGCATAAAGTCAGATTTTCTCGTGGCCCTGAAGCTTCTTCGCCAGCTTTGGAACGCCACTTGAAACTAATGCAGCAAAGATATCATGACACAGCTATTGTAAATCTACTCGGTCTCAACATGGTGGGTGCGAAAGAAGGCGAGGCTTCTCTTAGTCAACTCTTCCAGGCTGATCAGAAGCGCTACTACGAAGCAATGCCTCACATAATGTTCGACTACCACCAAGAATGTAAAGGTGGTAATCTCCAAAATCTCAGCAAATTGAAACAAAGTCTGAAGCCGATCCTAGATCGCCATTCCTTCTTCCTACTCAAGAATCAGCGAGTAGTTTCACAGCAAAAAGGAGTTGTTCGTACCAACTGTCTTGACTGCCTTGACCGAACTAATTGGTATGATTAATTATTTAGGTTGTTTTTGTGGATTGGTGACTTATAGTTGCATATTTTGTTACCAAAAAAGTGTGCAGACATTCATCGGTTTAGAGATGTTAGCACTACAATTGGAGGCGCTAGAACCCCAGACGAAACCACAGACGTGGACAAGGTTTGAGGAAGTTTTCCGGGCGATGTGGGTTAACAATGGAAATGAAATCAGCAAAATCTACGCTGGAACTGGCGCTATACAAGTGATTGATTTTATTAAAAATTTTATTTTGAGCTGTTTTTTTTTTTCTTTCTTTTTTTCTGAATTAATTAAGAACGTGTTTTTCTAATAGGGTGGATCAAAGATAATGGATGGCGCGCGTTCGGCTGCTCGTACTATTCAAGTAGGCTATGCGTAACCTATGCCCGGTGTTTTATTTCCACTTAATGTATAATTTGAAAGGTTAAAATAACATTTATATTTTTTTTATTTTTTTTAAGAATAATTTATTGGACAGTAGTAAACAGGTAAAATTCGAAATTAAATCGTAAGCTTGAAATTGGAAATATAACTCGGTCCTTTTAAAATAGGAAGCATTCGATTTGCTGATCCATGGAGGTACGGGGAATGATTTCATCTTTGACCTGGCTCGCAGTCTTTTACCACCGCACTGGAGTGTCCTGCCTGCCGATATATTGCATGGCATGTGTTCTCGCTATTCTGAATTCACGGAGCCGCAACCTATTCGCGTGGCAGTTGGAACATACAACGTCAATGGTGGTCATCATTTCCGTAGTGTCGTTTACAAAGACTCTACATTGGCCGACTGGTTGCTTGATAGTCCACATCAAGATTCAGCTGCCGCTAGGTAAAACTTACTCCTTAATTTACTGAAAAGCCAACTGTAATTTTCTCCCATTTTTACTTACCCTTTAAAAAAATTTATTTCGTGGAATTGGGATGGGTGAGTTAACTAATATATGTTAGCATGATTAGAGCATCCCAATTTGGAAATGATTGGAGCATGTGTAATTGTCTATTTTCCTTTAGATTCTAGTTAACGGATTTTCTTTAAATTCTTTTGACTTGTTTATTTTATTTTATTTTTATTTTATTTTTTTTGTTTCTTCGCTTTTCCTTGCGTCCAAGTCCGTTATTAATGGCAATTTTTGTGGTATTTTGGTGAATAGATCATTGGTGTGTCTAAGCGAGGAACAAGGTTGGCGAACAGCGGACATCTACGCTGTTGGTTTTGAGGAAATCGTAGACTTGAACGCTTCCAACATCATGGCAGCTAGTAGCGAAAACGCCAAAGCTTGGGCAACTGAATTACAAAAGGTGAGTGTCTGTGAAAAACCGCTTATTTGAAATAATCAATGAATATGTCATATGTTTTCAAGGTGCTGTCGCGGGATCGTCCATTTGCGCTTCTGACTTACGTTCAATTAGTTGGAGTATGTCTGTACGTTTTCATTCGGCCCGAATTAGCGGCTGACGTGCGCGACGTGGCCACAGACTCGGTGAAAACGGGTCTGGGTGGTGCCACGGGAAATAAAGGTGGTGTGGCAGTGCGGTTTTTGCTAGGCAATACTTCGTTGTGTTTTGTCTGCAGTCATTTTGCCGCTGGCCAATCACAATGGGCTGAGCGAAATGCTGACTACGCAGAAATCACTCGGCGTATCTGTTTTCCTCACGGACGTAAGGTGGAGCAGCATGATTTCGTCTTCTGGTGTGGCGATTTCAACTATCGCATTGATCTCGATCGAGATGAGGTAAAATCTATTATAATGCTTCAAAATGCTGTAATAAGTAAAGACGTAATTGTTACTTCGAATTGAATTTCAATAGGTTAAAGAATACGTCAGTCTACGAGAATGGTCTTCTCTTCTGCAGTACGACCAATTGAAAATTCAACAAGCCCAAGGCAATACGTTCGTAAATTACGTTGAAGGCGAGATCAGCTTTCCACCAACCTATAAATACGATCTATTCTCCGATGATTACGATACGAGCGAGAAATGCCGAGCTCCAGCCTGGACGGATCGCGTATTGTTCCGTAAGCGACGTGATCATGGTCACAATCCAGGCAGAGTTGCTTATTATGGCCGAGCGGAGTTAAAACAGAGCGACCACAGGCCTGTAATGGCTTTCATAGATATAGACATCCTAGCGACCCGCATTGATAGAGCCCGATCGGTCTTGGAAGATGTGGTTGGGAGATTAGGCCCATCGGATGCCACTGTTGTCGTTCAAGTTCTAGGTAAATCAGAAGAGGATGAAGATCAGACCAGTTGGGCCGACGATGAAATGGTTTTGACCGGCATGCTTACGCGAGTCAATCAAGCAGCCGGCGATGTTTTACTGATTCGTTTCGCACACGAAGGTCTTCTTCTGACATTTCGTGATGGAGTGGCGGCTCTGGCTGCCGTAGCGCTTTCTCCTTTGCAGGTGTGTCACTTCATCTTAATACATTTGAATGCACTTGACTAATAATGCCCCTATTCGAACAGATAAACCACCTCCGCCTAGGATTGAAGCTGAAAACTACCGACTGGCCAGCTGCTGTAGCTAGGGATTTCCTTTTAGCTGCTGCCAACACTGTGCCCCTCTTCATACCCGACGGTTCTGTAGTTCCTTTGGAAAGTCGTACTGTGGACGAAGATATTCGTGTATTGGCACTATTGGCCAATCAAATACAAATGAGCGAAGGTAAAATAGACAAACATTATGTCCTTCTTCACTATCCCATCAACTGCATAACTATTTTTAAATCAGGTGTATTCAAATCAGCACCAGTGGCACAATCTTCACGATCACCCATGATGCCACGTCCACCACCGCCCAACAGTTTAGCCCTACAACAGCAGCAACAACAGCAGCAAGCTAAAGATTGGAACGTTGGTAATAGCGCACCACCGCCAGTTGAACCTCCACCACCAGCTCCTCCAGTTCAAGCTCCTCCAGTTCAAGCTCCTCCACCTGTCTCCCGCCCTCTCCCTCCTGTTCCCGCCCGTTCTACAGTTCAAGCTTCAGCTGTTCCGTCAGCTCCTACTGTCGTACCAGTACGAGAAGCTCAGCCCTCCAACGGAATTTCAACGGCTTCTCAACCCCCACAGTCGTTTAACGTAGTGAGGGCTCCTCCACCCATCCCAGCCAGGAATCTTCCACCTGTCCCTCCCCGCACGGCAAAATAACAAGTAAGTGGTTGACTGCCTGCGACTCCAGTGAAGATTAACAGTATTCATTCCTGCAAACTCTTCAAAAGTATCAACCGGAAGTTTGTTTGTTTTTCTTTCATGGCAAAAATTTTACTTAATTTAAATGTGTTGCGTGTTTCTTTAAATGTCTGCTTCTAGAAGTGATCAACAAATACTCTACAGCACTGATTTAGAAAAAAAAATTGTTTCAGGCTTATTCCACAATAATTCATATCTACCAGCAGAAACTTATACCCCAGTCACCGTAAACTTATATACTGTATTTTAGACTAATTGAAGGTACGCGTTGATTCAGGTTGTGTCGAATGATCCATTGTGTATCGGAACTAGTCATACTTCTCAACGGACTTCATTAATACCAACAAAACAGAATACATCCGTTGTCGCTGTTTAACACCTAAAGGAATTTTTGTTTATCACTTCGCAAAATAAAAATGCCAAAAAAAAGAACAACCAA
The DNA here is from genome assembly GCF_021134715.1 of Daphnia pulex. NCBI lineage: Eukaryota > Metazoa > Arthropoda > Branchiopoda > Diplostraca > Daphniidae > Daphnia > Daphnia pulex. The sequence continues at coordinate 5,746,744 of NC_060023.1, read as the reverse complement.
ATGAAAACAATATGTGACTAATGCAGAATTTTATCTGGAAAAGGGTTCAAATATTTCATGGATGTAGTGAATAATAATAAGCAATCACATGGATTGCATAAGGATCATTAACTCGTCTTTCAAGTAACCAGAAGAGGATGCAACGGCTGGAGTGAAATGAAAAATTGCTGATGGACAGAGTTGAAGATCAAGTAGAGTTGAATCTTGAATGTCCGGTTGGTTAACCACACCAGCCGGAGATACTAAATTGAACTCTATGAAGGGTTCTTCGAGTGCATCGCAAACAAACAAGCGAACGTCTTGCATAGTCTCATTGACTTTGAACGTTCCTTGGAGCACGGGACCATCCGGAAACTTTATGCGGATCAGGGTAAATCGGTATTTTCGTGATGCAGCCTTCTCATCTCGTTCCCTCATAGCCCGAGTACGAAGCATCAAGCCTTTCTCAGCCGCCTCGGTTTTCAATTGTTGTTCTCGTTTGATTTCTTCGGTTGTAAGCCAAAAAAAGTCCGAAGGCAATTCCACCCGTTGGGCAGCTTGCGATGGCATCAAAATTTGTATTCCTCTATCCAAATCTGGCCGAATCGCTTCCGCGCTTATCAAGCCATCACGTAAATTCTGCAATAATAGGCAATCTATAGTTGAACCGTATTCAGGAATAAAATGAAATTTTTACACTAATATATTCGATGTGTTCTGGTTGTGTGTTTAATAAAACCCAGAAGTCCTCCGGCTCCTGCTGAGCATTTTGTATAGACTTTAACTGGAAACCAGCTGCTTGCAAAAATTGTTGTACTCCTTCCAGCCGACCTACTCGTTCTTGGTACACTTTGTTATTTATACGAATTTTATGATACTTTTCCTCAGCTGGGTTCTGTACTATGTTATCCAAATAGCGAAACAATGTTTCAACACATTGCTGAACCTATATCGTCGATTAATCGAGAGAGAAAAAATGTGAAATAGATTTCTTTATTTGAAAATGATAAAAAATAACCTTTTCTTGAGGCTTATTTAATGTGTGTATAACTAGACAAGCAGTAAGTCCTGCTTCCTCATCTTCTAATTGCTGATAAAGAAACTCCTTAATCAATTTTTCAATTTCTTTTTTAGGCAGTACTTCAGGTCCTACAAATAATTGCATTAATTTAATTTACTATCACAGAGGATACACATACTACCTATCAGTGGGCACTTGTAGTAAACTCCACTAACAGCAAGTTCATTTGAGGATGGAAGTTGTTGGGTTTTCTCAGACAGAGTTAACTTTTGAATTGAAGTATCCTGTTTCTCTAGCTCCAATTCCTTTAATGCCTGGGCTCTTATTATTGCAGCTGATCGCTGTTGGGGAGTAGGGTCTTTTTTCTTTTCAAATCTGGCTAATGCAGCAGCTGCAGCTTGTTGTTGTGCTGCACTAGTTGAAGCTTCAGAACGAGCTTGAGTAGGAGCCAAATTTTTGCTTAGTTTTGGTTGTTGAACAGTTTCATTAAGTTTATGTCCTTCTCCTAAAAAATTACAAGTTTTCATTACTCTTTTAACAAACCCATATTAATTATTATGTTATTACCAGCCAATTTAAATTTTGTATCAGCTTTCTTCTTTTCAAAAAACTTTTTAATTTTATCCATTTTGAATCCTACGCCTTACCACCGTGGTGTATGCTCACTTGGTAGCTTTAACTCAGAAACTGCAGTCTTCAGCTGTTCACTTGAAATTTCGTATTGACTTGGCTTCAGAAATCTCTGTGTTATTCTTTCGCTGTAAATTTTCCACGCAACACAAATAGCTAATACATGGACAGTCAGTATGCAAAAGAAAACTTGTAATAATTTAATTTGGAAATCAGAAAAAGCTGAATCATAAAAGTTCACTAATATTTCTGAGAAATCAATCAACTTTAAGAGAATAGATTTAAATAAACTTTCACAGTGCCCTGGTAACACTTCAACAAAGTCAATGACAAAACTGATTAGAAGATAAATTAAGTTAACGGAATATTCGACGAAAACCTCGACCCACAAAGTAGATTGCTGTTCAACCAAAGTTTCTTCATCCACCTATAATATAGGTATTATGCAAATAATTATACATTCTAGCTTGGTCACTAGGTAAAATAATGCATTTAATTTTAATTATTAAGTTGTTTACCATGCTACGAAATTTAGAATTGAATCCTCGATCGATTCTAGTATCATGAAATGACATGTACTCTAATGATAGCCTTTTGTTTACAAAATATGAAAGAACGAACCAGGAACCAACTGCTGTTTAGCAGTTGCGTGTTTTATACGATCAATTTCCACTACAACCCAGGCCAGACCAGGCTAATAATCTTGTGTCCGCATCGTAACACATATTTCATTTTTGACAGGAAATTGCTGTTGGCAACTATAATCCAATAACGGCAATATGTTCTCAATATTTGCATGACAAATTACGTGATACAATATGACAGACGTTTTCTTTTATGACAAAACCCTTGATGGGCCATACGGGGCTACGTGAATTTCATTTTAGAATTACAGTTACTACGTCGTGCCCTTGGGTCATAATATATTGCATAAGTTTTCAGTTTTCAGGTAGGGTTAATAAAAAAAGGTATGCTACCACGCAATTTTATCAAGGTTACCTAAAAACTCAGTTCCCCAGCCCCCTCATTATGATGTTGCCAACTTTTCAATGATAAAACAAATATAACCCATCGATTTTATTTAATCTTTTACTTTAATAAAATTTTTAGGAATGTTAAAACAATTAGTTAAAATATTATTTTAAAATGTTTTAAATTTAATTGATATTGATCGTTCTCTGCGACCTTGAGTCCTTGACCAATCAGACTTCAAGAGGATGGGTTTACCGTTTAAAACCCCATCGGCCCCCTAGCGTCAATGTTCAAATTTCAAACCAGACAGGGTAGACAAATCTTCTCCGACTTTTAAAGAAGTAACGTTAGTTCCAGACTTCTAGTTGACTTTAGTTACAAAGAGACCTTACTCGAATACTTCGCTGCAAATAAGTATAACTTTTATTATCTAATGATTAGTACTGGCTTTCCAAATATTTAAGAAATTGTTGGGTATTTTGATGTAATAGTTCACGTTATAAATGGAGACCAAGCAACCGTTGAGGGACTTGCAAAACGTGACTAAACCTATGACCACTGCTCCCTTAGCAAAACCGGATGTTAAGCTTGAAAATGAAAGATCAAAACCTAAGTATGCTTGTCATTCTTCTCTTGTTAGACCATTAAGATGTGGATCTTAACAGTTGCACATTGGTGTATTCTCCAATCTTTGATAAACACAGGTGGACATTGGAAAATTTTGAGATTGGCCGTCCATTGGGAAAGGGAAAATTTGGAAATGTTTATCTAGCTAGAGAGAGAAAATCAAAATTTGTGGTAGCCCTTAAAGTCCTATTCAAGTCACAGCTCCAAAAGAGTCACCTTGAACATCAGCTTCGGAGAGAAATTGAGATTCAATCACATTTGAGGTAAAACAATTCTACATTGCATTGCAGTTCTCATAACACATTGTTTCATTCACAGGCATCCCAACATTTTAAGGATGTATGGTTACTTTTTTGATGAAACCAGAGTCTATTTGATTTTAGAATATGCATCAAAGGGTGAAATGTATAAATTTTTGATGGCCCAGCCTTTGCAGCGCTTTGAAGAACCAAGGTAAGCTCAACTTTTAATGGGTTTTCTTGCAGTATCATAAAGTGATTTTCAATAATTAGTGTGGCAAACTACATGGCTCAGTTGGCTGATGCTTTGATGTACTGTCATGCACGAAAAGTAATCCATCGCGATATTAAACCTGAGAACCTCCTGATAGGAGCAAACGGAGATGTAAAAATTGCAGACTTTGGTTGGTCTGTTCATGCTCCATCTTCACGGTATTAGATTGTAGTTTGTAGGAAATGGCTTTACTTCAGTTTCTAAAAATTTCTCTTTCTCAACAGACGCACTACTATGTGCGGAACACTTGACTACTTGGCCCCGGAAATGGTTGAAGGCAGATCTCATGACGAAAGAGTTGATTTGTGGACTTTGGGGATCTTGTGCTACGAGTTTCTTGTGGGAAAGCCACCCTTTGAGGAGGAGAAAACCGATTTGACTTACAAAAGAATATGCAGGCAAGTTATGACTTGATAAGCCACATTTAATGCAGTAATTCAATAACAGCTTGAATTATTTTAGCGTGGATTTGCGATTTCCTCAGCATGTGACAAATGGCGCCCGTGACATCATCAGTAAATTGCTGAAATATCAACCCGAGGATCGCCTGGATTTGAAGAGCATTCTTCATCATGAATGGGTGCAGCAGCATTTGACATCGGAAGTTCGCTCAAAGTAAGGCAATTTGTCTAATAGCATGTGTCTTTCTTTTATAAATTCAATATATATTTTTAGATTGCCTTACTTCCAGTTACAAGACCCAATTCAATCCGAAGTGTAATTATTTATTAATTGAATGCAGTTTATTTGATTTTATTCTTCTGCTGTCCTATCATGTAGTAGATTTCTTCATTATATTCCCTGTTGTATCATAATTTTATCAAATTTCTAATCTGTGTGATCTTTCGACATAGGAAAATAAAATAGACGTATAAATTTCATATGCTACTCTGTATTTATATGTATTGAGATGTGGATAGAAAAGATCGAATACGATCAAAGGTCTTTAAAGTAACAAACTATTGATAAAATATGGAGTTCATACGTCCTGTAAATTAATGATGTTGAAAGCAATCATATTGTTAGTTGGCATTTTTACAATCACAGTTGCCGCACATTTTCTTTGTTCAGTAAAGGATCGGCAGAAAGAGAAAAGAATATTGAGTAATCGATAAGATAGAATAATGTAACCGTCATACCAGTGCGTAGCGCTATGACGGAATCGCAGTAGTAAAAAGGTTCATAAGTATCGTACTTTAGTAACTTGTATCGATAGTATATTTGCCATTGGAACAGTGTATCACTAGTAAAAGGTGTCTCAAATAATAATGTTCAGTAGAAATTGAAATAATTCTTAAAAACTGAACAAATATCTTTGAAACAAATGGCCATTAGTAAATTATTTCATAAGGTGGTGCATCTCAGAGTGACGGAATCGCACTAGTAAAGGTTGCCATTAATAAAAGCTTTTTTTTTTCTCTCATTAATATACAGTGTTGGAAGTAAAGTGTTTCATAAATAAAAGATATCACTGATATTTTGATTATTTAGTAACTGTAAACTATACCCGTAAATAACTAGCTCTTTAAGTAAAATGCTTCATAATAACGTCAAGGGTGCGTATCACTGTGACGGAATCGCACTAGTAAAAAGTTTCTTAAGTATCGTAATTTACAAATCTGTATCAATAGTATATTTGTCATTCGTAACAATGTATCAGTAGTAAAACGTTTTTCAAATAATAATGTTCAGTAGAAACTGAAATAATTCTGAAAAACTTTACATTTGTCTCAGAGACAAATGGTCATAAGTAAATTGTTTCATAATTCTATTTATTTTTTATTTTTATGTCTAAAAAAGAAATGTGAGTATGTGAGGTGACAGTAGTAAAATGCTCCAATAGTATTTAGCAACATTACGACAACGTCGCATGAGTAACCGTGTTGTTAAATAGCAGCTGCGAGCCTGCGGCGCAGGTTCAGACGACAAAAAGGCGTCGACGGCACGAAGGCACAAATCGAGGCGTCGTAGTGTAATTACGACGCATTTTTTGTGTCAAAAGTAAGCATACTTTAGTTAATTGCTCTTATTTTTGCAAAAAAAATAAAATTGTGTATCTTGAACATCCAGGTTTGGAGTTCTTTGGAGTTTGGTGGCCAATTTATGTGAAGTAAAATTTGGTCCATGCAGAAAGAAAGATTGTCAGCCTTTCAGAGAGCGGACTCAAGTTGAATTCAAAATGGAAGACCCATTGAATAACTCTATACATCAGGTAATTTCATGCACATATTTATTGTTAACTGCATTTATTTTAACTGTGCGTGTTTGTTTATCATGCATGCAAAGTTGCAATCAGAGAATTTGAATGCAAGGTTCGGCAGTATTAAAAAAAACCATGTCAGTAGCAATATGAAATAATATAATGACTTTTGATACCAGGATCGGCTTTTGAATTCATTGGCAGCCTTGACGACTTTATGCATTTTCCTTGCCATAAGTCCTGGTGTGTGTGAATCAGCATCTTTGGTCGCCTGTGGAGATTTGCGAGAGATGGAACTTTTCCTTTTCCTTATGCTAGAGGCTGATAACCAAGAAATTTTTGACATGGTTCTCCGCCTCACTGCTTATCATTATCCTGAAAATATCGTCTTGCCACAAGGTATTCAAGCGTGTAATCTTATCTTAATTTGTCACAAGCTAATTTTTTTTACTTTAGGATATACTCCTCCAAATCTGGCAGTTAGCACACTTTACTGGAAGGCTTGGTTGATGATGATTGCTCATAATCCTGGCAGTCTTGGGTCTGAGGCATGGAATTCATTCCATCCTACACTCCGAGCATTGATGGAGATGTGTATCACAAATGATTTCGCTACTTCTTCTGGTACCACAGACCAGACAGAGTTGCAGGTGGCTGCAATTGAAAAGCAAACCATCTTGGAATTCGAAACACATCTAGGAGCCGCCTCTACAAAAACTGTTATTACCGAGAACAATTCTTTGCTGCTAAGTCAAGTATTTAAAGCGCTCTTAACTTTTTATTTTCTTGCAAATCATTGTAATATTTTACTTTAGTTGACATCACTTGATCCACGAGGATCTACGCGACGACCTCCTCCGGCTGTTATTGAGCAGCTTCGAACTTTGAACGCAACACTTCGACTGGGTCACCTACTTTGTAGAAGTCGCCAACCAAACTTTTTATTGTAAATTCTGCATAGGTATGTGAAATAGTATGACTTTAAATAGCGAAATTCTAATCTAATTTTCTTCAATGCAAATTCTTTTTATGTAGGCAAGGAGCTGCGCAAACGAAGCCATGGCTGGCTGATTTGGTCGAGTCCAATGAAGGTGCTTGGAACGTTCTGCCTGTTCAATGTCTTTGTGAGTTTTTGCTTCACGAAGCAGCTGATGGTCTGCCTGTTAATGATCTAATGAACGATTGTAAGCAACAGCTTGGCAAACGCAAGGAACGTCGTCACAAACACCAACAGTTGGTCCAGCATCTAAGACTTTTGTTGACTGATCCCAATCAACTACCACCCGAAGCATGCCGTGAAGTCCTAGACTATTTGATGAGACGATTGAGTGCTCAGAAAGCTCTCGCCCGTCACCAAGCCCTCACGGTAAGAGTTTATTTTCATAATCAACGAGTTTGCTGAAATAATTATACGGCTCCATGATTATACATTACGTTTGCATAGGCATTGAGTGTGGTCTTGGCAGTAAAAACGATGATATTACCATGAGTGATGGTGCATGCTCCGAAGGAACAGGAGACGATTCCCAGTTCTCTTGGCTTGTTCATCAGTTACCTACCATCCCACATTTCGAAGCCGTACGCCCTGCCGTGATTGCTGCTCTACGGGCCGCCTTTTTAATTGAAACACAACCACTAGCCATGTGTATGCGTCATCGTAAACATCCGATTCCGATATTTCCTTATTTTTCATAATTTTTCCGTGCTTTCCCCTTTTTTCCCCATTTTTATCCAAAATTTTCCAATATTTCCTAATTTTCTTGGAGCAGGACGCAAGTCCTGACTATTGACGTTTTTTTTAATACGTAGCCATCTAGCGCTCAGCTTGACATACATGATTTTGTAGTTAGTAGCATGGCTTTTTCGTTTTCATTTTGCTTATATGGATCAAGCTCCAGCAGAAAATGTACTTGTAAAGTAACTTGATGACTTATTATCGAAATATCGTTTTATCGCCGGCGCAACTCTCCGTAACGACCAAGAAGTGAGCGTGGCCATCAACTAACTTGATTGACCAACCGAACCGCATAATTTAAATTTCAGATAGGTCAACTTTCGTCCAATAAAAAATATTAAAAAGCCAAAATGTTTTCAAAGAATCTTTTTATTATTTTTGTTGTTCAGAACGATAGGTGCGAATTGTCGGGCCTGGGAAATTTGAGTTCATCCTTTCCATATAATAATAATCATTTCAGGCCTATACACGCGCATCACTCAAATAATTTACAATCAATATTATACCTAAAATTATGTACACTAACACACACGGTATATAATTCTGGATTGACGTGGGACAATTTTTTCCAAATTAAAAAAAATCACGAACTTATCTTTTTGAGTCACGATATTATTTTCCCTTTTTAAATCTTTTTAGACGGCAGTGATCCTTCTGAGCGAGACGTCGTAATTGGTACCGGAAGAATGACTGCGCGAATGCCTGGGATGAAAAATAACGGCATCATCTTCATCGTCGTCGTCGTCCAAGTGATCCCTGCTGCGACGATGCTGATGGCTGCTGCTGCTCATGTCCGTCCGAGCCGGGAATTCCTCGTCTCCGGGAGTCGTCATGGCAACCCTGCAGAGCGTGCTGGTGGTCACGTCACGCGGGAGAGTGTTGCAGACGTAGGGTGGCATCTGTTGGTTGCAATTAGCTCAGGGCACCGTCACGTGACCGGCCCCGTGACACTAGTAGCAAATTGTCGTCTGCTGCTGGTGTAGCAACGCGTTATTACCTCCCGACGATCCGGTCACGACTTTGTAATTGCTGTTCTCCGAGTCGGTGCTGAACTGGCGCCGATCGTAGACCAGCATCCGGCTGAAGGCCGTTATGTCCGGCATGTCACGCTCTTGACTTTGCTGCTTCTGGTAATTGTGGTGGCGCCGGATGGCCGACAGCGGCGGAGAGGCACCAGTTGCCGGACTGTGAACGGTCACGTAAGACGAACGTTCCGTTGCAAGAAGCTGCTGCTGGTAATGGACGGGGCAATCTCTCGGGTATCCGGACGTAATAGCCGGCAGCGGAGTCGGAATTGAAACGGATTCGTCATCGATGGAAGCCACTCCGCCGCCGATTGAGGAGCAAGGGCACGGGATTTTCACGAAACCGTTGCACTGATTCGTCGGCTGGAATAAGGATTCGCTGGGATGATGATGGGGAAGGCAAGCTGGCGTTAGGGGGTTGGTCATGGGGTGGTGGTGATGGTTCATCTGTGACGGCGGGGGAGGCGGAGGAACAATGGCCAGAAGGTGGGGCAGATATAAATTATGGATATAAATTCCAACAATTATTCGACGTCTGTCTTAATTTTCAAAACAAAGATCTAGGATCCTACTTACCAGTCAAGCCGAGCATAAGGCAACCCTTTTCAGAATTAAGGATTACTGTTCGTGGGTGTTCCCTGACGGTGACGGATCATTTATCGGAATACACAAAATGTAGCCTGCTGTTGTAGATCATCTCTCTTCGGGATTCACGAATATATATATAGACCCACTACGGACAACTGAAGCCGGCCAAAGTTTGCTACTGACCTTCTGGTCTTGATGGATAGCCTTCAGGAGTTTAATGAACTATATAGATCGACTTTTTGCGCTTTTATAAGTATAAAAGGATTTCCTGTTATCGAGTACGGGAGGAACTAAATCCTATAGGGCATCAGTTTGACTTTAGAGTTAGCTTTGTCGAGCTTTGTTTTAAATTTCCACCACGCACTGATTTAAAATTTATGATTTTATGATAAAAAATAATAGTAATTGAAAATTGAATTGTATGAATACGTTTTTCACATGAGTTATACGTAACAGTGGGATTACATAATTAAAATGACGTTCTATTTCAATGATCTGACCTTCGTTGGAAATTTTAAACAGACTAATACGAACATTTTGCCGAATTAGCTTTTTTAAAGACGGAACTAAAGAAAAGTCCCAAGCTCCATCAACCACTTTCACGTCCCCATCGGAAAGTCAAATTTTTTTTTATTTTGACTGATTTTTCTAATGATTGAGTGGACTCGGCTCCATACATCACACTCAGCGTGATCGCCATCCACAGCCTATCAAAGGGGGGTTTCAGATGGGCCGCTGTGACCGGCTGGAAAGATCGGGAGAATATTGAGGAATTACCTTATCCTTGACCATTCGCCATAGCCGCGGCCTATATATTCGGCCACCAACCCAATATGTGAAATTGCATGAAGGTCTTGATGGAAACCCAGACATTGCTGGTGCGGCTTTGACCTTTACGGCGAAAGCGGATGTTGACCCCAAAACGATCATCACTGATCAAAGTAGTTCTATGCAGTATAAGGATCGAGCATTCCGTTTCAAGGTGAAGTTTAAATTTCAAAGCTTTCATCGCCCACGTATGAGGTGTACTGATCTATAGGCCTACAGCGGTCCTATCTGCCAGAAGGTGGGGCTGCCGTGTAACCCAAATCGACTGGCGTCTATTCACTAGAGCTAAAGTCATTTTCCGGTGCATTTCCTTTTTGGCAATTCGATTTCGGTGCCAATAAATGAACAGGAAAAATGGCAGAAGTACCGGCTACCTGTTTTATCCCAAATAAATATAAGATGTATAATTTAAAATCAATTTAAATGTATAAAATGATGGTTGTGAAAATACCTCGCCAGCTAAGAAACCGATGACTACCAAATGGAAACTGTAGCCTAGGCGTAGGTGAATATTGGCGGTTATAATGATGAGCTGGGCCTTAATTTACTTTTACTTCCGATTTCAGCCGTGAAAACCGAGACGTAAACAACCAGACCGAGTAAAAGTAACAATCCTGAATAAAAATTTAAAAACAAAAATAAACTTGATCAAAATTTTAAAAATAATTCCAATCGAAATAAAATACCGGAAAGGATAAAAGTGACGCCGGATAGAAAAGTGCAATAGCGTCTCCTGGGTGCAAAGTGGCCGAGGAAACAGGAAATCTCTCCGACGACCAACAGAGCGGTGGCCATGAAAAAAAACGGAGCCGACCTCAAGACCGCATCTGTTGGAATCAAAATAAATAAACATTAATGTATCCATTAGGAGCCCGGAATAATAATGAAACTTCTCTTACAAGGGATTGAGAGTGTCGAGTCATTGGGATCGGGACTGTACTCTTCCGTTGGGAAATAATCGATGTTGAAACAGTAGCGTTCCGTTTCTCCAGCTGAAAGAAATTCCCACGTCATTTGATTTCTATTTGATGGTCTTTAAAAATGATTTAAGCGAAATGTACGATTGGTGTAGCAAAGAGTCCAGAGTCCGCTGACTGTGAATTTGGAGAGGTACTCGAGTTCAGGATCTCTGGTTCGGTTGAATTTCGGGTTGGACATTTTCTCTTCGCTGTAGAGCAATGGCCGGTGACGAGTCCGATGGCGACGGTGACGAACGCCATGGAGGCCGACAGCGGAGTGAGCAGCCGGAGTAGGCGGCTTACCGCATCCAAATCGACAGCGATATATGTTAAAGTCAAATATCTTCTAATTCCATATTGCTAATAATAAATTTTGCTGTAACTTAAGCCTTAAGCTTTAAAAAAGTGCGACGCGGGGTGGCGAATAAGTCGCACACCTTATGATTCACAGATCTTTATGGAATGTTCCGATATGTTTGATTGATATCTATACTAAAAAAGTAAAAGTATCACGGTAATTTAAGCGATAAACGAAGCGCGAAGGGGGGGGGGGGGGAGGGCGGGGGTTGGCAGGCAGCCAGACACGCACAGTACTAGCTATTTGAAGAAAACAAATTTAAATTCTGCCGCTAAGCTGCAACGCTGCCGAATTTCAGAAATTGTACCGAATTCTACCATACACTAAGAGTCATCTAGCGTGTAAAATTGCAAACAAATTGAATATACTTGTGGAACAGAATACTTATGATACAGTTTTTTATTGTGACAAATTTGAATATTCATGTACTACAAAGTATCTTTGCAACGAAGTTCTAATGAGACATATATTTAAGATACGCTTTCTTTATACTACACATATATAACTTTATGTTCTTATGACAAATTTTACTTATAGAGCTAGTTATTTACGAGCATAGTTTAGAGTTACTAAATAATCAAAATATCAGTGGTATTTTTTATTTATAGAACACTTTACTTCCAACACTGTATATTAATGAGAGAAAAAAAAAGCTGTTATTAATGGCAACCTTTACTAGTGCGATTCCGTCACTCTGAGATGTACCACCTTATGAAATAATTTATTAATGGCCCTTTGTTCCAAAGATATTAGTTAAGTTTTTAAGAATTATTTCAGTTTCTACTGAACATTATTATTTGAGACACCTTTTACTAGTGATACACTGTTGCGAATGGCAAATATACTATCGATACAAGTTACTAAAGTACGATACTTATGAACCTTTTTACTACTGCGATTCCGTCATAGCGCTACGCACCCTTTACGTTATTATGAAACATTTTACTTAAAGAGCTAGTTATTTACGAGTATAGTTTAGAGTTACTACATCATCAAAATATCAGTGATATTTTTTATTTATGAAACACTTTACTTTCAACACTATATATTTATGAGCAAAAAAAAAAAAGCTGTTATTTATGGCCACCTTTACTAGTGCGATTCCGTCACTGTGAGACGCACCGCGTCATACAACTGCCAACGGTTTCGTTGTTTGGAGTTTATTAGAATTTGCCCGCCAAACAAGGAAGAAATATTGTAGTTGAAAATATTGTAAATAGGTGGCGTTTTACACTCACAACAACAGAAAGGTCTCGCAAAAATCTCTTTGACATTTTAAGTGTCGCTCATCCTCGGTGGGTGAATGTTTATTTTCACAATATCCTCTCGAAATGTAAGTATTAAGCTGTGAAACAGTCCCGTGTTGTGTGAGTGTTGGTGAACGTACGTGGGAAATGGTTTGCAACGTAGTACGCCCTTATTTTAATGAGACTGATGCCTACCTATACTTCGACCCAGTTTCATGAATAGTGCTATATATGTGTAGGGACCTCGATTCTGGTGTACCTGACTTCACGTTCAACCGCTGGCATTTTTTTTTTTAGTTCGCCAGATATAATGATGGGAACCTTGTTCTTGATAATTCGTTTCCAGAATGGCCTGAGGAAAACCATTTGTTACTAAAAAAAGTGCATTAAGTGATTACTGAACAATATTCAAAGTTATTATCAATATGATCAAAAAGCAAAATAATAAGAAAATTCCTACCTGAACTTTAAAAATTTGTAAATACAGAATTAAAAGACTGCATCTTACTTAGAAATAACTATTGAATTGTAAAAAGTAAATACAACTTTTTTATTTATTTATTTATTATGGTTTATTATGGCCTCATTGTGAATGCAATTGATGCTTGATACTTTCTCTTTAGGTGTTTTGCAAGCATTTCAAATTGAATTCTAAAAATATAAGTTTGTTATCTGGTTTGGTAAAATCATCCAGGCAAATCATGTAAATTCTAAATTGAGATTTCCATGAATAAAAAAAATAATTAAATACCTTTGCTGTAGACATGGAACATGGTTAACCTTGACTTGGATAGTGGCTAGTTAGGAGAAAATATAGTACATTGTGTGACTCAGTAAAAAAAAAAAAAAAATGAAGCTAATAACGTTTCTCTTGGGATTCGTAACGATATCACATTACTCAAAAAAATTGCGGCTAGGTTCGAAACCGGTTGTGGGCTTTTCGTGTGGTTGCCGTGGACATGCGCTACGGCCCAACCATTGACTAGTCCCTGAAGGTATATTTTAGTTTCAATTTCTGATTTCTTTTTGTTCATTTTATAGGGCATTGAGCGTGGTGGTGGTTGATAGTTCGATGTAGTATTTGGACCCAGAATTTATAGCAGCTTACAGACAATGCATCCCGAAAAAGAGAAGACAGCTAGCACATCCAGTGATCTCCTTTCATCATCCAGGAGGAGTAACAATAGCGCCAAATCGCCTATTGGTGTAGAAATTCAACATGAAATCGTCTTTAGCAGCTCAGTGCCTTCACCCTCCACTCTCCCACGCCCCTGCCTTAGTCATTCAGGTAAATTGCATTTCAATCCTGTTGATCACATTTTCGTTCCGTTTTCAGCACATGAATTAAAATTGAAATGATGTTACCATTTAGGCCTTGTGAATGTCATCTCCAACCAAATTCAAAATATGGACCTCAACGGTAGCGGTGGCGGCGAGAGTAGTCGTTCCTCCAGTCATCCTATTGCCATCCCGAGTGGAATTTCGCTGCACTTTAAGCGTCCTATCTTCCCCAATTTGCCTTACTCACCCATGAGCTCACCCTCCAATGTCCGCCGCCGCTGTCCTCTCAAACAGAGCCGTCACGTTAGCATAGAGAAGACTGGCCAATACATCCAACTGAACCAGTACCTACTGAAAGAACCGATCGGCCAGGTAAATTTCCTTCTTTTATCATACGTACTTGACGCTGTTTACGTGATCCAACGCATTTTTTTAATGTTCAGGGATCGTATGGAATCGTCAAATTGGCTTACAATGAAGCTGATGACCTTCACTATGTAAGTGTGATCCCTCTTGGAATTTTTCCTGCTGCATATCGATTAACATAAATTTGTGCTATTCAAGGCCATGAAAATCCTTTCGAAGAAAAAACTACTTCAAAAAGCAGGTGTCTATGGCCGGCTAGCTCCGCAAAGAAATAAATCCGGTACCAAAGGCAGCAGCACTGGGACCATCACACACCCGCTCGACCGAGTCCATCGCGAAATAGCTGTTCTGAAGAAATTGAATCATCCCAATGTTGTCAAACTGGTGGAAGTTCTAGACGATCCAGCTCAAGACAATCTCTACTTGGGTAATGGTCGCCAACAGTTGAATAATCAAGAATCCAACAATCAATTCGCTTTATTCTTTTCGCTGCGCCACAGTGTTTGAATTATTGGAATTGGGACCAGTGGTGGAAGTGCCAAACGATAATCCCATGGAAGAAGAACAAGCTAGGGTTCGCTTTCGTGACTTGCTGCTGGGAATTGAATATCGTAAGAGAAATAGCTCGTTCAAAAATTGATTTTTCGTGTTTTGTATTATAATATGAGCCAAATTAAAATTTCAGTACATCACAACCACGTCATCCACCGCGACATCAAACCAGCGAATTTGCTCCTGGGCGACGACGGTCTATTGCGCATCGCCGATTTTGGTGTCTGTAACGAATTTCACGGAGCAGAGGACGTTTGGCTGGACAATACGGTTGGAACTCCGGCTTTTCTGGCCCCGGAAGCTTTGGTCGGCAAGTTTGCTGGCAAGGCGGCAGACGTTTGGTCGATGGGAATCACTCTCTATGCTTTCGTCTACGGCGTTCTTCCCTTCTACGACACAAACATCGTAGCTCTCTACGGTTTGATCCAACACCAAGGATTACGGTTTCCGGCCAGGCCATCCACCTCCGCCAAATTAAAGGACTTGCTGATCCGTATGCTGTGCAAAGACCCAAGTCAACGCATCACTGTTCCAGAGATTAAAGTGCACTCGTGGGTGACGTGTGACGGTTTCTGGCCGCTTCCAGCCGAAGAAGAAAACTGCAATAGCGGACCCCTTGAGATTACTGCCGAGGATTTGGCTCACTCGGTTCGCTCCATTCCACATCTCGCTTCGCTCATTCTCGTTAAAGCCATGTTACGCAAACATTCATTCCAGCATCCATTCAAAGGCAAGTAGTCTCCCTCGCCTATATCCAATATGCCTCAGTAACGCCCATTAATCTGACTATAGCTTTTTTTTTCGTTTTTGTTTCCAGTAAATTCCAATCCATCTTTAGTCAAAGCAGGACAATCGGAGGCCGTCGGTAAGCAATTGCGTTTTCAATCAGGTGGGAGGTCCAACTCGGCTCCGGATTCCTATAGTGTTTTCTTCGAAAGGTATTTAACGTGGTCGTGGAATATCTTTTCATTTTCATTTGGCTGAATTATTTCTTTTCGTTACAGAGGAATTTCATTAGACTTGCCGGTACTTCGTGAGGCAGCAACAGATACGACCTCCTAGTAGCTATAAACACGTGGTGCTTGGGCATCGTTCCAGTAACTGCGCCGCCTAACTGATTATCGATTTCAGCACGCGCTTTGGCCAGTTTCCAATCGATGAAGGACATCCAATACTTCGTCGTTTTTCCCTATTTTCTTTGAAGCACTCAAATATCACAATCGACTCTTCGAGAGCATTTTAAGTATATCATTTTCGCATACGTTTTTTTTCTGTTTAATCGTATCCCTAATACGACCGATCGTGTGATTTTATATCGAATATCACAAAGCGCAGCATTATGCACTTAAATCCCCTCCTGGTGTCCTCTCACTTCCTGCCATGCGAGCAAATCAAGAGCACAAATATTCATGTTGTCTTGTCGTTCACAATTTCATTGCTGTTGGCACTCTTTTTCAACATTTATATCACAATATTTCAATCGAGCAAACATGAATTTTTTTTTAAATTTTTCTCGTACAGTGATGCAGACGTCGAATTTCTATTTCTTCTTTTTATCAACACTTTGATGTTTTTTTTTTCTTTTTAAACGTTTCTACAAAATTTATGAAATATATCAAATTCCATTTTCTACCGCCAAACAAATTTCGACTTTGTGTTCATCTACTTTCGTATTATAACTTCGTACTCACGAATTTTCTTCGTCCACAAGAAAGTGCATCACATCAGTGCTGTTCGATTATAGGAAGTGGTATAATTTTGTAAAAAGCAATACTGAAGAGTCTTATAGGGAGAAATCCTTAAAAAAAGTAAGGTAAATAGAACAATTCCGAGCAACCATTCTCTTCCAGCGAGATTGAAAAACAATGCACTTAAAACGCGTTGAACGGCAGTTGGGCGACGTTATACTACTAATAATTAAGAATTACGTTGAGAGACTTGTCAAAACTGATAGCATAAAGGAAAATATGCTTGATTTTCTTGTTTGTTTTTTCGATATTATCGAATGAGAAAAACTAGGGCTGGAGAGAGAGAGAGAGAGAGAAACGGCCTAAATTCGGAAGGCGTCATGTTTCGAGTCGATATGCTTCAATCGCAAATAAACATCCGTTCCCAAGCCTGTCAAAGACAAAGGCAGATGATGAGGCATCCGTTGCAACGCAACAATCTGGAAAATAGTTTTACCTTGAAGAGACTGAATGGTCAATGATCCTCCTAGATATTCAGCGTAGGCTCTAGATGTTGGCAAACCGAACCCGAATCCATGCATCGGAGACACAGAACCAGCACCAGGGTTGCTGGCGTCAATGATATTGCCTAGTGGATCAACCGCAAGTCGCTGCTCCGTGCTCTCTTCCGCTGTAGTATAGTTATAGTACATGACTTTTGGCAGGACGGCGTGCGGAATACCACCTCCTCTATCTGAAATTCTACAATTTGTTGACATTTTAGCAACACAGTATTAAGGGAAATGAACAGTCTATAAATGTGATTTGCCTTAGGATAAAATCCACTTCGTTATTTGCAATTGTGACGTGAATGGATGGCAGGGACGACTCTGAGGCGTCAGGATGAGATTCAATTGTTGCGCGTACAGCATTTTTAAATATTTCCGGTAATACGTAGTCTAAACAAAGAAAACAAGAGTTGGGGACTCATCTTTTAAAAGATTTACAGTTATAATTGCGGGACCTAGCGGGAGGGTTATGTAAGGGAAACTTGAACCGACGTGTCCGCTCAAACGAATATCAGGAGACTTCCCGTAACGGTGGAAAGCTAAACGTCTGGTAAATTCGGCCCATTTCTCGACGAGATCCTTTAACCGCAGAGATTTATTGATGATGCCTACGTGATGAGGCTGTAAATGATTTTTAGTTAATGCAATTTTTTCTAAAGTTTAATCCGCCTGAAAGAGAAAAAACCTTCTCTTCGCGTAGCGACAAATGATGGGTAACCAATAGACGAATTCCCAAACGAGACGTCAAAGTTCGATCGCAGAACTGACGGACTAGATCTTCGTTCTTCAAAAGGGGAATTCAGGAATAATTATTTCAACTATTCAACTAACTTTTTTTAAATGAAGATTTTACCTGAATATGTTTACGACACTCCTTAAAGCCAGCAGCAAGTTGAGTGACCACATGTGTGTGATCATCAAGGAGATTCCTTAGTAAGCGGCTGTATGCAGCTTCATCTTCAGGAGTACGTATCACAGGATGATTGTTCAAGATGTTAAATGCTCGAATGTAAAGTTCATGCTAATGTTTAAAGAATTTTGAGAAACAATGACAACAACAAAACAGCTTTTACAAAGATAATTACCACTTCAAGTATAGTTGGGTTGCAACCTATGATGAAGGGTAGAGATCTAAATTCGTGGATACGATGTGCAATTCTGACTGGAAGTTCCTTCCATAAATACTGGGCACTTTTCTGTGGAAATTTATTAAAATGTTTAACATGTTTGAAAAGAGAAATTCTTACACCTACCAATAAATGACTGCCATCATGACTTTTTCCGGAATATAGGATCATATATGGTGTCAATCTTACAGAAGGCTAAATAAAAATCAGATAATGATTGTGAATTATAAGCAATGTTTATTAAATATAGTATTACTTTTCCAGCAGCAGTGTCTATGGCACTTTGGTTGTTAACTTTGTAATAGGAACTGACACTAGGATTACTCTGTGGGAGAGCTTTGCTGTCATTTCCCACATTGTTGGATTGTGATGAAGCAAAATGAGTCAAATGCCTTACACAGCTAGATCTTTTTTCTTTGCAGAATGTGAGGGAGAAATGCCTCAGTGACAGCATTGTTATTTGTTTAGTTGACTCTATCCATGGAAAGTTAACAGAACTAGGGATGACAAGTGGAAAAAAAACAATTAATCAATTTTCAACTGGATTCTACTCCAGTTCCGGAGAAGATATGGGGGAGGCTGTATGTTTCGAAACTTACGAGAAGAAATTGAGACACAATGGACATAGCAACAAGCACGGGATATAGTAGAGACTGATGGGGAGTTCCAGAGCAGACTAAAACAAAAATGACATTTGAGGTTTTTTCGTACGAGCAGCAGACGACCTAAGTTCCAGAGATCTAAATTTAGGAAGTGAAACTGTTAAAGGAAGAACTTGAAAAGAAGGTTAATTTTTTAAGAAATTTTTGTAGTTAACAATTCACTTTGCCAATGGTACATAACCTTGGCCTTGGCCGTTTGCCATTGGCCTGAAAATTTTTTTTTCCGGCCACGAACCCGAAATAGACGGCACGCTTGAAACAACAGTATTAATTGCCAGTGGGTGAAATGGTGAAACTGCAAAAACCTACGGGAATATGACGTGAGCTTTTAATGCAATCTCAGCAAGTACCAGCACCAGTAATCAAAATTGTAAAAATGTTCTGCTCGAAAGCAATTATAAACGGGTTTTTCCTTTTTTTTTTGTCTTACCACAGGCGATTTACTTAAATAAATAAGTAAGCATATTCATTTTAACTAAACCTTAACTTTTTATTTTATTCATTCGTATGAAATGGGGCGTGATTTCCCATGCACGTATCTTACAGCCCATCAGTTCATAGTTCATACGGTTCATACGATACGCTGTCATGGATATTGTTTGTGTTTTTTAAGGAAGTTGAGTACTTTTAATAAGGGGTGTATTTTTTGTAGAAGTCAATTCAAAGTTAATACGATGGGAGGATAAAAATTTAAGTGGCTATTTGGAAATAGTTTTTCCTTGACGACTTTACGAATAACGTTTGAAGTGACCGCGCTAGAATGGCTGCAGGCTAGAGTTGCTGTCATGCTATTTCGTCTCAAGACAATCCCTCGAGAAGAAAACTGGTTTTAGGAACGGATGTCTTCCTGTAGAAAAGAAAAATATAATATCTGATTTCCCTATGCTATTTCACGTTTCGGAAAGAAAAAGCTAGGAAATGTCAATTACTATAAAATTTTAAAATACGTACGTGATATTTCCCTTCGAGAAGAGAATGCCTTTTTTATATTTTTATGTCATCTTATTATTCTCATATTATTAAGGGAAATTACTTGGCGGAACTTGGCGCCAAACAATTTTGAATTCGAGTCTTTACGGATGCAAAAGATAGCGCTACCGGACTGTGGCAAATCTCAGCAGCAAAAGCAAGGGTGGGGACGGGGGTCAAATCTCCTACATTCTATTTCAAATGCAATTTAAAACAGAATTTGTGAATAAAGTAGATGCAAGCTGCCTACTCGGGCCTCGGGGCCTGTATATGCCTCTAAATTCTAAAAGATAGGAGGAAGAGCGGCATGCATGGGAAATCAAACCTTCAATACCCACAAGCATGAATATTGAAGTAGGCATTTTACTTAGGGATTGTGTTTTCAAACTATCCTAAAACTTTCAACTATTTCGAAATGAACACAAAATTGCTGTAACAGAAATGCTAGTTTATCTTTTTCCTTCTTGTTCGTTTTCAATCTAGTCGGGTTGAAGGTCAATTATTTAAAAAAAAAACGGGTTGGTAATTCTGAAGGTGAAAGATAAAATACTAAATTTCGAAATGACATAGTGGCACCTGAGTAAGCACAACAACTCTTGAAAAGTTTAAGCATTTCATCTTATTCTATCCGTTGAGTTATCTTGGCGAAAAAGACATCAATAGGTCATTTTGGACATTAAACATACGTTTTGATGTACAAACACATGACTGGCGTCGAGGAAACGTTTCTAAATATTAGCACCTCAGATTGAGCCATATTCGGCAAGTATTTGTGACCTGTACCATTATTTAATCAGATACCGGTAATATTCTATGTACAAAATTCACAGGAAGGCCAAATCGATGAAAATTGTTGAAATAAAAAAGAGGAAAAAAAGATAAATGTCAGTGACCCATTCATGACGAGACTTTAAACGATCTTTTGAGACAAAAAAAAGTTAATTTGAAACAACGAACCATGTTATTTTGTTTTTAATTTAATTAAAGTGGAACTTGAATTGGCCGCCATGGAAATTATGGAAACCCCCCTGTTGGAAAGGATTGAAACCTTGGCCTTGTTGGGATTCAGGATCTAATGGGTCCTCGCCATTATCATACTTTTGTCGCTTCTCTGTTAACGAAAATCATGAATTTAGATTAAATAAATAATGGGGGATATGTACGGCAATTTTTACCTGGATCGGTCAAAACCTCTTTAGCTGCGGCAATATCAATGAATTTCTTTTCTGCCTTTTTCCTAGATTCTTCGTCATTCTGGAAGTTGTCTGGATGCCACTGTTGCGCTTGTTTTCTAAAAAACACACAATAAGAAAACTTTCTTTCCAGCATGAAATGTAGCTCATTACCTGTAGGCTTTAACAATTTCTCGTTTGTTGGCGTTCTTTTTCACACCGAGTATTTTATAATAATCACGTTTCTTTGCTTGTTTTTGAAGTTTCTGAACTTTTTGCATTCCTTCCTTTGCTCTATTGAATGATTCTTCGATTTCTAATGCCTAAAGATAAGGTGCTTGATGATTAATCCAAGACATCAATATATCAATATGTTAATTAATAATTTACCTTAGCATAATCTTGTTGAGCCTCGTCGAGCATATCAAGAGCAATGTAATCTTCAGCTCTGTCGCACAATATCCTCGGCTCTGTGTGCCGAGCTAAAGCTGAAGAGCAGAACTCGAGACTTTCCGAGTGTTCACCTAGTTGAAGATGGCAATGGCAAAGTTTATCTTCAGCCAAAAATAATAATTCTGATACGGTGGGATCCACTTTCAGGACCTATATGAATGGTTACATTGTTATTTATTGTGGAATTTAATAATTCAAAGGAAAATACTTTTTTAGCTGAAGTGATGCATCCTTGGTAGTTGTTGTCATTAGAGTTAGTTTGCAGATCCTGCACAAGCTTTGCCACTTTCTTGACTTTCTTGTAATGAGGAAAGCACTCCTTGTGTTCAGGATCAAGTTTCAAACATTCCCTAACTTGGCTGTAGAAAAAATAATTTAAGGTAAGCAACTTGTATCATATTGACAATATTATGCAGAACAAAACAAAAAACACAAGAATAATTACTTTAGAGACTCTTCTGGTTCTCCTAAGCCATAATACAGTTTAGAAAGCTTCATGAAAGCGCCGGTATTATCGGACATCAATTTGGTAGCTGCTTTTAAATCTGAAATAGCCTTTGATGCCTCTCCAATAGCTAGATAACACTCTGAGCGCATCTCTCGCAAACCAATATCCCAAGGGCAAATCTAAAGAAAGAAAATGTTAGCATAGTAGCAAGAAATCATTTGCAAGAAAGTTTATAAAAACATACATCAATAACTTGGGTTAAGAGATCAATGGCATGGTGGTAATCCTTGTCACTGAAAAACATTTGAGCTTGCATGTAACTCTTCTTCAATGATTCAATTGCTATGTAATTTTTGTTGACTTCACTATTTGTTGGTTCCTTTTTAAGCTGTGAAAGATAGACATATAGGAAATATTTTTTAATTAACTTGACCATAATAACATGTATACTTACAACTTTTTCCAACTCAATATGTGCCTCATGCAAACGCCCAAGCTTCATTAGGATATTTCCCTTCTGAGCTCTGGCTTGAATGAAATCTGGTTGGATTTCAAGAACACGATTCAAATCTTCTAATGCAGCTCTTGCTCTTCCCTGGGCAAGATATACAGTAGCTCTTCTGTATAATGTTAAGTAGTTAGAAGGATCTCCTTCTAGAGCTGCATGGAAATGGGTGAGTGCATCTTGGAGTTGGCCCTTAGCCATCATTAATTTACCAAGCTCTAAATGCTTTTCAATTTCCGAGGGATTGGCGTTTCCGTGAACTGTATAATGAAAAATAAATACATAAGACGTTTGAATCACAAGGACAATTTACATGAGTTGAAGAAACCGGCTTGTACCTTCGATGATTCCGATGCTAACGAGACAAATTAAGATTGAATACATTTGTCTTGAATGTGGGCCCCAATCAGCCATTTTTAAAGTTATCATTCTATTTTTTAAACTTAAGAGCTTTAAGAAGCCACAAGGATCACTTCAGACTGATAATAGAATAATCGTCTGTGATGTGGCCCAATCAGAAGACATTACGTGACAAACAAAGCCATCTGTTGTTTAGAATTTCAAGCTCGTGGGTAGATATTGAGTAACAGAGCAGACAACATTACAAAAACGTGACGAAACCTCTTGTCCTCCGAACGAAAAAATGGTAATATTTCAAAGTAAATTTTATTGTGTATAGTGAAACTAAAGTTTTGCTATTAATGTCTACTATGTAATTCAGTCAACAGCGATAGTTGTTGGTCTTGGACTGGCTGCTGTCGGATTTGCTGGTCGCACACTGCTTCGATCTGCTCCCACAATGACGACGAAGTTTAACGAAATACTCAAGCAGTTTCCTATGGATACTGAGGTATTAGATAGAATTAATTGTAAATGTTGATATTTTTCTACTTATGGTAATGTTCTTATTATCATTTTTTCAAATATTTTTTGTAGTCTCTTCTTGGAAGCAAGTACTACAAAGGTGGTTTTGATGCCAAAATGTCCAAAAGAGAAGCATCTTTAATACTTGGTGTATCACCAACAGCCAACAAAATCAGAGTGAAAGAAGCCCATAAAAGAATAATGCTTGCAAATCACCCAGATAGAGGTGGCTCACCATATTTAGCAGCTAAGATAAATGAAGCAAAAGATTTCATGGATAATTTGAAATAAAACATCTTTTGTGCAGGGGAGAACTATAGATTTCATTGTAAATAATCTAACTTTAGTAACATTTGTTCAAATAAAAGAGTCAACAGCTTCAATAATTGTATGTTTTGTATAATCAATTATTATTCATTTAGACAATTTGCAATTTGGAGGATGAATGTAGTTTGTTTGCTGTTCAGGTAAAATTACTATGATTGATTCAGCTAGTATATTTTACAACTTTTTCCAACATACTCATAAAGATGTAGAAAACAAAAATTAAAATATTACATTTCACTAGGAACACATAAAGAGAAACAAAACGGGCCCACGGGGAGATACCAAATGCCCGAGGCTATAAATCGGTACCGTTTGATTTGGCAACATTGTTCCATCTTTTCTTAGCAGTTAACAGACGAAAATACGTTTTTCAACATTATTGTCCTGTCGCTCTTGGATTCTTTCTCCAACTCAAGAGTCTTAAGAATTGTTGAGGAAACACCAATAGTGTTTTCAAATAAGGCTCATTTGTTAATTAACTACAGTCAGTTAAAGTTTATACTTCACGGTGATTAAAATGAAGCCAAATGTAGTTGTTGATGAAATGTTTCCTGAAGGTTAGTAGTCCACCATTCACCATCGTGATTAACATGATGATTACCACAGCCAATATTTTTATGGATTTTTTTTACATACATAGGTGCTGGCAGCTACATGGACCTAGATGAGGTAAGCATTAATCAATTGATTTTAAAAATCTAGTCTAGATGTATAGTAAACTGATTTCCCATTCAAATCATTTGTTAAATATTACAATTCCAAAATATATTCAAACATGTCATCTGAAAATCATTTGATAGCATTACAAAGATCCTAGACAAAGATACAAATTTTTTTGGAAAAACAGCAATTAATTGAACACGATGTTAATAATACCAACTTTTTTCCTTTTATATTCTAATTTAGCTGTTACTTGCCATTTTAAGATATCTAATAAGTTTATATCAATGTTAATTTAGCAATCTGCTGGTCCCTCTGGAATGATTGTTGATTTGACATCAAATGAGAAGGCTGTCCATGGTGATTTTTACAATGGTTTGATAAAATCTCATGTTTACAAAGTATTCAGTAATAAGAAAATTTTTCTTTTCATAGGATTTGTAGACTTGTGTGATGATGATGATCTCTTGTAAGAATGAATAACAACTTAACTGCTACTATTCTTATTCTTTTTTTGTAATGTGTACTCATGAAATGTAAGGTAATACAGTTGTGAAGTTTGCAATAAATACCCATCATAGGGCAAAGTGAAATGGAATAGTTTATAGCCAGCAAAGACTATTGATGCACCCGGACATGCTCGTGTCAACGAGATGGATGAACAAGATATGAACACTAAGAGACGAAAATAACGAACGACATTGTTTTTGTACGACGGTAAACAAAAATGAACGAAGAAAACTGTTATCGACAATGAAACCTCACTTCTACTCGAAAATACATCGACAGGCACTTTTGCAAATATTCATCACCTGAGTTTTCAATGTTTCCAGTTGTCGATGCGGTCTCCTATACCGACAAGAGCTCACTCCGTCATCTTAATAGACACACACACGCGGTTCAGATTCCCACGAAAATCATCGATGGATACTCTCACTTGGCTTAAATTGGCGACATTGAAAAGGAGGTTCTAAGGAAAGGGTAAACACTGAACCGAGAACAAGCGAAGAGAAATGCATCCAATCAGCGAGGACAGCCGCATGTAAAGCGACAGTAGAAATGGACGCAATGAGACAACGCATCAGTAGAACCACACCCTTTAATTGATTTCCACGTCGGAGTTGTCTTCATCGTCATCCACATCGTCATCCTCGGAGTCTGAGAAACCTGTTGAGACCGACGCTGTAGGTGTAACTGCTCGAACACCTTGATTTCCAAAGTGATCTGAGGTTTCCTTAACCACAGGATTGACGTCCTCTGGCCACTGTGGCTCGGCCTGACCGCTAGCCAACTGATCTACATAATGTTCCAACGCTTTTGGAACATAAGACTTGGCCTAAAACGAGAAAAATTTAAAAATTAAGATAAACTTTAAAAATAAAAGAACAAAAATACCTTGGCGAGATTCTCTTCAGTACAAGTGGCCTCGTTAAGCCCAAGGGCCATGCCCATTCGCTTAAGGACTTCAATATCATCATGAATTTCGAAAGTATCATCAAAGGTGAAGAGATACTCCATCTTATCGCTAGATATGGAGCAGTCAATCACTGTTTTCTTGCTAGTATTTACGACCAAAAATGGTAGCTGTATGGTAGAATTACTGGCAGGGCCACCGTGAAGACGCTCATTTTGCTTGTTTCTTTGAACCTAAAGGTAAACAAGACGTGTCAGTAAAATGTTTCTGTTTTACTAGAAAAAACATTAACAACCAAGCTCTTGAAGGCGATCTGCTGAAGGACCAATTCTTGCAATTGTTGCGTCTTTTGCTTAATTCTTTCTAGCCGACGTTGCTTCTCCGCTTCCAGTGCCTGGAATTCTTGCAACGAATTTGTAGGTAAACCAAGCCACTTGATCTCTTTTTTCTCTTTCGATATGATGTTCATGGCCATGAGCACATTCAGTGCATCGTAAACCCGACGCCGAATATTTTTTTGGTCATACTGTCAATAAATTAACATTATTTCACTGATAAAAAGATGAATTTCTAATACGATACTAACTTGGTCAGCAGGTGAAGTGCAACGAGATGGATCAGTGAATTCAGCTACAAGTTCATCAGCAACCTCATTGTATGTTGTAGTACCCTTCTTCTGAACCTTTTCACACACCTTCATCGAGAAATGACGTAATCCTTTGCCTCCTTTGTCTACCTTACGCCGTTTACTATTAAAAATGAGTTTACTCATAAAACTACTCATTTGAAAAATAAAATGAAAAGTTACCTCTCAGAACCATGTTCATGGTCAGGATCTTGCCTTTTTCGTGAACCACTGTGATCAAGAATTGGGGAAATGAAGTTTTTGCCCTGTTGTTGTTGCTGATTTAAGCGTTGAGGAGTGCTCAACACAACAGGCACTACTGGTAACTGTACAGCAGTGTTTTTGTTACTCGGAGTAGATCCATTTCCTGATGATAATGGTATGGCTAGTATCTGTCCAGCTGCCACTTGTCCACGAGGTCCAGGTGCTCTTGTCACTCTGCCAAGTGACTGCAACATCTGAGGTGTGGCAGCCAAAACGGTTCCCTAAACAAATTTTCAGCCAACATTGTTAACATCTTTTACATTTTATTCAAGCACATCCTTGACTTACATTAGATCGCAGAACAGCTCTAACTGCTCCAGAAGCCATGGACACTGGAACACCTTTTCCAGCAGTGGCATGCACCACTTTTATCATTTGTGGCTGACCTGGAATGCAAACAACCATCATTTTATTATCTTGTTGAAAAGAATGAGATAATTTCTTAGTCTAGACTTTGACATACCATTTGCATCTTGGATCCAAATGTTGGTGATGTTTCCAGTTGGGGTTGACTGTGCCATCTCCTTAACCTCTTGTAAATTTATTTATATTATTTAACTGTAAAGAGAAGAGATCAAGGAAGATCCAATGTGCTGACAATGTTTTGTCAAACAAGCATCTTTGGTGGGTGGGACCAAAAGTATGATCAACTGAGCGCCGTTATAATTCGAACTTCCTGTCAAATTACAGATATCATCAAATTTCATATAGAACTATGATAGAATCTAAATAGACTAAAATGGAAATTCCCCGTATTTATTCCTCCAAATGATTTCAGAACACGATGAGCGAAATGGCGCCCAAAACGCCATCACCAGTCGATACCCCACACCGGTAAGTTTTCCCCCTTATTTTAAGATTTTTGCAGACATCTTCACTTAAACTTTCCAAGCTCAATGACAAATAGTATCCTCCTTTATTATCTAATTCACTTTATGAATAAAAAATAAAAATCCCCTCAATCCAAAACAAAAGAGACAATAGGGTTTACCTAAGGTTCTGGGCCAACTTTATACGATCGTCACTAGACACACACTGCTGTAGCATCAGCAGGCAGCTAGGCAAAAATGCACGAGGGGGTGATGATGGCACAGCAGGCCAACGGCTTAGTTTTTATTATATTTTTTTTTTCTTTATTTTTTCGTCCGGGGGGTTTACTGAGTGAGCGTCTTATATGTACGTCATATGAGACTGGGATTCAATTCAATTCTAACTTCTCCATGAGTTCGCTTTCTATCTATCGCAATTTGCAATGAAAAAAAAATCGATACTTTCAACGGGCAGAAATTCGAAATTCAAACAAACTCGTGACCTTGGGTCGTTGGGTGAGAACAAAAATATGAACAAATGATTTTCGATTTTCCTTGCTCGTTTAATTTCTCCTTTTCTCTTTTTCAAATATTCATGTAAAATACTAAGTAGCGCTAAAACATGAAGGAGAAAGAGGAAATTAATTAAGCGCAGGCAAGTGTTCAGCGATTTCGTTATTTTATTTTATTAATTTCTGAAATATATTTTTTTTATTTCGCTCTTTTAAATTGGTCTATTTTTTTAATTTGGC
Source organism: Daphnia pulex (assembly GCF_021134715.1). Taxonomy (NCBI): domain Eukaryota; kingdom Metazoa; phylum Arthropoda; class Branchiopoda; order Diplostraca; family Daphniidae; genus Daphnia; species Daphnia pulex. The sequence continues at coordinate 5,718,576 of NC_060023.1, read as the reverse complement.
TGTTAATACAGTTATCGTAATAAATGTATCGTAATAACTAAGTGCTAATTTGATTAATTTCATGGGAAAAGCGTTAAATTTTTATTGAAATCGAGCATGAATATGAATGAAATCATAAATCAGAAGGCTAAGTAAAATCAAACGTCGTCTGCTTTTCCGGATACGCGGGAACCATTTCAAACATAAACTAAAATATTATTTTATCTTAAAAACTAGTAAAAAAGTAGTTTGATATTAATATATCGTTTTTTCACAGGTGTAATTCAGTGTTTTATCAAGTTGTTTAGATTCTCATAATTTTTGTTCGGTTTTCTTATTTCAGATCAATTGCTATGGCAATGTGGCAACACCGGTTCTGCCATAGAAGTATTGTCAATTGCAGAAAAAATCGAAAGAAATTTCCTAAATGAATGTTGAAGTGTTTGCGAGCCGGCGTTTAGAATGCACGTGGATATACTACCAGATATTATACTAGGAAATATTTTCTCATATTTGCCGCTGCAGGATTTAAGAAGCAGTTCGTTGGTGTGCAAACGGTGGTACAGGTACAAGTTTTCTTGAAATCAACACCAGTTTGTGACTATTCGCTAGTGATCTACCGTTGCTAACAAAACCAGCGATTGTTTGAAACTTATGTTCTCCTTGCACATTATTATTTGAATCAGTATACTGAATGATGAGGACAATGATGTCTGGAGACTGCACTGCATACGAAAACTGGCAGAAGAAGTCCTGAGCTCAGACCTCCTATCTTCCGCTCCTACCTACAAAACAAAATTAAAAGCATTTCACCATGCTTGGAACCCAGAAGACTGCTCTAGAAACATTTATATCAAACCCAATGGTTTTACCATACACAGAAACCCTGTTGCACAGAGTACAGATGCTGTGAGAGGTAAAATTGGTGAGTACTAAATATTGTAGATGCCTGTTGCAAGTGTACATATTAATCCATTCAACTAATGTTTGTGCAGGATTCAGTCAAGGTAGGCATGCCTGGGAAGTGATGTGGGAAGGTCCTCTTGGAACAGTTGCAGTTGTTGGAATTGCAACTAAAGAAGCAACTCTCCAGGTATAATTGTGTTAAAATTTGAATATTTTATCTAAAAATAATTGTCAAAATCCATGTTCACAGACACATGGATACATAGCTTTACTAGGATCAGATGACCAAAGTTGGGGTTGGAATTTGGTTGATAATCATTTACTTCATAATGGAGATTCCCAAGGCAATTACCCAATGCTGAACAATGCACCTAAATACCAAGTGATTGAGTCTAACCAATGAATGAGTTGAATCAACCTAACCTAAAGTTTTGTTGCAGGTTGGGGAGCGGATACGAGTCATTCTTGACTGTGATGACAATACATTAGCTTTCGAAAGAAACTATGAATTCCTCGGAGTGGCGTTTAGGGGCTTACCAGAGAAGCTCTTATACCCTTCGGTGTCGGCAGTCTATGGGCACACAGAAGTCTCAATGGTCTACCTGGGTCCTCCCTTGGATGGCTAACTGTCGCCTGTCCCCCTCTCCTAAACAGAAAATTTCTTTGTGTGAATCAATTTCTACAGGCAAATGCGTTTTGCCAACCAAGAAAGGATGTTGTTGTAAAAGAATCCCAAAATTCAGTGTACAAAGGTTGCGTTGGGAATACCGCTCTGACTTAAAACATTCCCGTATTTTCCCATTCTTCATTTATTTATTATTTTTTTTTTTTTCATGATTTCCCTGGTGTGTGTCAGATTATTGTAGTGTGTTACAATTCAAATTTCGTGTGGTTGTGTTTTCACGTTCAACCGAAAACCAACAAATGGTTAATCGTCCGGTCTGACTGCTACTTGCGAAATAGATTTGTATAACTTAAAATTTCCCTGTGTATGTTTGTATGACTTGGGACTGGTGATGATGCTAAAGAATAACTGAACCTCTTACTGCCCAAAGTTTGGCGTTTTGAATAAAAAAATCTAATTCGTGTTTAATTACTCGAATAAATGAAAAATGACTTGTCTACACTGCCTTTATTTAATTTTATAAATAAGCATTATTCAAACACTTAAAGGTGTTAACCAATGAGTAAGGAATCAGGTTTTCTAAGTACTCCTACATTTACCATCGTATACGAATGGATTCGATCGTTTAGGTTTTTTCTAGCCTCATTACTACTTCATGTGTGATTTTTTCTCTTCTAACGCTTCTAACTGAGAAATGTACTGATGGGCACTTGGATCCTAGATTTCTAGCAACATATTGGTCAAAAACTGTCTTGAAGGTCAAACAAAAAAGTTTGTTTAACTGTATTTCCATTACGCTCATCAAATCGAACGACGATCGAGTAAAGGCTTTAATGGTTTTTCGCATGTTGAATTAATCAAAGCGCAAAAGCAATATCATTCCAAAAATAGGTCAAAATCAAAGAAAGTTTCGTCCCCTCTTTTATGGTTTATTGTGTACGTTGACCTTCATCAACCTCATAAAGCGAAGTGTAAGTGTCATGTACCACCGGAATTTTCAGTTCTATTCGATTCACAAGCAAAGACAGCTGGTCATTTCCTCCCCATTTTCAATTTCTATTTGTACATCGCCTTAGGGGTTCCAAACCCTAAGGTAGGTGGATTGGATATTCTATTGTGTGACCAACAAAACACGTTTTCCGTCGATTTACTTTCGACCAAAAAAAAAAAAAAATCCTTGTGACGGGAATTCTGTTGCGCTGCCCAATGGCAATCCGCAAGAAAGGACAACATTGAATGCCTCTACCATCTAGCGTCAAAAATGAAGAGCGGTTCAAACAGGAAGAGTTTTCTGAATTAAATAATCACGCACTCGATAATCGGAGGCGTGTATTCATTGCCATAAATGAATGGGCATGCTAAATTATTATATAGTTTCTTTGGGTTGCGCGATAATTTCATAATTTCCAAACTGAACCATATTTATCTGTTGTCGTCACGTCGACTGAGAAGAACGACTACATTGTCGATTGAAATTTTCCAAGCCGTTCGACTATTTTTCTCTTTTTAGGACATTGCAGAAACGGGCAAAGAACTATGCTTCGGTTTGACTCGATTGACGAACACTTTAATGCAGCCGTTGAAATCCGCGCTGACAAGAACGTAGCCGTTGCCGGAAGAGGCTCCTCCTTCCACATTTGAGTTTGGTTTCGCTCCATCGGCTGTCGCCGATCCCGCTAATCGCCGACCCATCAACGCATCTCCTGATAACGAGGAAGCTTTTTCCTCTTCCTTCTCTCTTCGATGTCGCTCCATTTGCTCAATCAGTGAATGCGAATCAGGTGCGAAAACGGCCGATGTCACCACTGCATTGTGCGCTGTCGTAAATAGATGCAGAAAAGTCGATTATTCAATTTGAAAGAGAATTAATTTACAAGAAAATGGTAGTGATTAGGTAATAGTACCTTTGATGGCTTCCCAATAATCGTTGCGATCTCGACGAGCCGAAGAGAATTTGGCGTAATCATGATGTGTCTTCCACATGTAAATGTACTGATTCTCTGAACCGCTAATGATGTACTTGCCATCGTGACTAAAATTCAATTACAACATAGAAAATGATTAAATTCATTTCATTTCGGAAAATAAAAAGAAAAGAAAAGAAACTGAAGCGTAATTTAGGGCTCATTTTGTCCAGTGTGTCTAGGATGTCATAATTTATTAAAAATCTTTACGGACCCCCCCCCCCCCTTCGAATTGACGATTTATGACGTCATACGCACTAGTCAATAGGGATGCATACCAAAGAATGTTATACAATCATAGTCCATAGACGGATAGACCTACGGTGTAATGTAACATTCTAGAGAAAGTAAAATCCGCTGAAAATAATTTATCATTAGCGTGTCGTCCGGCTTAAACCATGGGCTTAGAGAGACCATGGGTATGGAGAGACTCCATAGTCCATACCCCTGGAGAAACGAACTTAGCGGTACGAATTAAAATGAAAGAATTTGGCAACGTTGACACATATTTCAGCGTTCCGTGTCACGACTGTTTGATAAGAAAACTAGAGAAGATAAGCTACAGCGATTGAAAGTGAGATAACTATTAACTGTGGAATAGATGAGTTTTTTTTAACTATAGAAATGTTATGCTAATTTATTCAAGTCTTGGTAATTAATTAAACTTTTGGATCATTCAACAATAGGAGCCATCTGGACCAAGTACTTCCACGCCGAGCGTGGAATCTCCGCCTCAGTATTTGTACCACTACACAAACTACGACAACCTCAGGAAAATTCTCAAGGACGGCAAAGTTATACAGTCCAATGCCAAAACGGCTTATGTTAACGGATCGGGTGTTTATTTGACTTCACTGGCACCGGAGTCTGGTCGAAATCGTATTTGGTGGAACAACAAAGGCGGCCGATCAAATTTTAGCGAGATATTTTTGGAGTTGCATCCGGAGGCCATACGCATTGAATGTTATTTAAAGTTTGATACAGATCGTCTGAGATCAAACGTCAAATTTCTCAAAGACACCGAACAACGAGGTCGGGATGTGTGGAAATTGGAAGAAGACATTCTCCTACAAGGGCCTGATACGTGGTACACATTTGGATTTATTGACGAACGAGGGCGGATTATGGCTAAACTCAATCAGATGCACGGGAAAGATGGATGGAAGCATTCTATCAAAGAATTGGAAATAGGTAAATTCCGACAAATCTCTCAATTTTATTCGCAATACAATCTACTACGTATGTCTTTGAAAGACTCTGCCCAAGAAACGGCGAACGGTTATTATTCCGCAATCGCTAATTCCATTATTCGGATGGAATTGAAAGATGGTACCTATCATGAAGACATTGGAACTGGCTATGCAGAAGGTCTATCATCTATGGCTACCATTCTAAAAATCCAAGCCAAAGAAGTAATGTTCACTTTTTCGTTTAAATGTAACATATTAAGAAGAAAGTAAAGATTTGGGTTTCTTTCGAGTAGAATGCCATTGTAGATGGTTTAAAACGCGCAGCGCAATATTTTGGTTTTGCGGAAGATTTTGGAGGAACACCTCGTACTCCACTGAAGAAATACGAGGGCACTCCACAAAAGGTAGGTAAAAAACTAGAATCAAATTACATGAAATTCGCGAACGTTAATTTATCATTCAACTGGTGACTAACAAATAGGAAACTCCTACGATGATCAATAATTCACACCAATCGGCTAGCGGTGAAACCAAAAATGCCAGGAAAAAAATAAAATTATGTTTTGATATAAATTCGGCGGATGACGAATCATAACTATTATCAAGACTATTATGAACCCATGGGTGCAAAATTTTATAATTATATGTAGCTTTTCCATTGACATAAAGTACACGGAGATTATATTTTGCCTTAAATGTTATACCGGCTTCCAAGCTGATTACAAAATGACAAAAGAAGACACATGCGAAGCCTTCTATACAGTAGCTGTAAACTAATAAACCATAATTCCGGAGAAAAAAAAGAAACAGCAGATGTTTGGCCCGCATATGCAACGGGGCTGAAGGAGGAATTCACTTCCAAGCAAAATATAATTCCTTCCTAAAAAATAAGCCTGCCTTTTTCTCCTCGTTGTCTTATACAGTTTCCTCGTGTGAATGTCGGACATAGCAATTTTGAAGTCCCGGTTGAAACACTCGCCGCACCCAAAATCGAATAACAGGATTTTTTTTCTGTTTTATTCCTTACTAACTCATCATCTTTAACGAAATCCGAAAGAAAGAAGCAGTTTGACGTTGACTAGCGAATGTCGTACACGTGAAATCTATCGCAGAGAATCGAAAATTTCACACGGGTGCATATCTTTATTTTAGCGCAACGTTTGTTTTAATCAGTTGGCTAAACTATCATGTTACAAAGTCTCACTCGGCTGGTGAATTTGTTCTTCGCTTTTTGTTGTGTGTCTTTTTCTTTTCCACGAAAATGGAAACGTTACACTTCTGCTATTCTAATGACGGGTTTCTTCATAATGTTATTCAGCCGCTCGGAGAGATTTGACACAGTTTACTTGAACGTAAGAAAATTCTGATGTTAACTTAACTATTACCGGTAGAAAGATTAACAAAATCATATTTGTTTGCAGATCGAAGACGACCTTATCTATCAACAGATCAACACTATTAAAGAACCATTTTCTCGTCAATTGGTTTCGCTCAAGGCCGGGATTACTATCCACGTTGGCATGATACTCTTGTTCATCGGTAATGACCCTCACGCTTCGGCAAAGTAAGTTCCCATTACGAATTTTAATAAAAATCAATTTTTCTTTACTTTTAAGGTCGTTTTCTTTTATTCGCTAGTGCCAAAGACACGATCATGTGGCTACTGATTTACAGTTCTGCTCCAGTCCATTTCCACATTTTGAGCGATAGTAGTAGCATCGATATGGTGGACACTATCATGTCGCGTGTAGAACATCAAGCCCGTTCTCGCTTTGCTTACACCGTAGAAACAGTGGATAACGTGTTCGATCAGTTGCTGGACCATTTAAAAACCAATGTTCCACACCTCAAATTCGACATGGTGAAGGACCACATAGTGACCCAGATGTTGCCTCTGATTTTGCCATGGCACTACCACCACCTCAATCGCTTAATATTCGTCAGCAACCACATCAAGTTTCGAAACGATATAGTCGAGTTGTACGAATACTTTGACCGGTTTGAGGCACAACAAGCGATTGGATTGACGTTGGTTCAAGGAGCAAAATTCGCAGCGGCTTTTTCTGTTCATCGACACCTGCAAACCAATTCAAATTTGGGACTCTCACCACCACGCGGCTGGCCAGGTTTCAACACAGAGTTGATGCTTCTCAATCTCAAAGAGATGCGCCAATCCAGCTTGCTCAAACGCTATCTCGACTTGGAAAACCAATTTCCTTTACTGGCGAAATATGATTTTAAAAGCCGCCAAGTACTACCCCAGATGGACGAGTGGTTGACATTGGTTGGTGTGGAAAAACCCGAATTGTTCTTCACGCTACCCTGCCAGTGGAACGTGCAACAGATCATGGATTCCGACGCTTTCGAACATTGCCGCATCGACATTAAAGCCATGGCATTTAACTCTTGATAATGATTTTACCTTTGCCCCGAAACGAAAATGAATGATAAAGAATGTCTTACCTAAAGCAGGCGCGGATTTGACTTGAATTATTCACGTATCCCTTGTATTTGCACGAGAGATTTAAATCACGGAGGTCGTAGAGTCGGATGCGACTATCGTTAGAAGTCACTAGAATCTACGAGAATGTGGAGATAACGATGAGTCAAAAAGAGGTAATCAATTGATAAGCACTCCAAGTTACCTTATCTTCGTTGGGTAGAGATTCAATGCCAGTAATTTTACGCCCTTTGGAATTGCGTCCGCGGGTCGACCTGACGTGGATTTGCGTATAGTACTTCAGGTGTTCTGTGGTGTAGAAAACGCATCGACCGTCGTACGAACCAACAACTGCGAATTTGCCGTTCTGTAAAATACATGAGATAAATTACAAAAAAGTATTAAAACAAAATAGTAATAAAAATAAATGAACAAAAAAGTAGAAAAAGAAAAACATGATATGGGACCTGGCAAAAATTAGCGGCAGTTATTAGTTTGTGCTGTCCATCCAACTCATTCCATAGGGCCACTTTTTTGTCTGGAATATTCCACAAGCGAAGTTTACCATCCAAAGAACCACTTAGAAAATAGCGGTCATCCTGTAAACGGTAGCAATAGGAATAATTAACATTGTACCTTTCAACAAATCTTAAGTAAAATTTTACTCTCGGATGAAAGGCGATCGCTGTAACAAAATCGATATGTTGGAAGCAGCATAGGCACTCTTTTCGAGATATGTGCCAAAGTCGAACTGTCTTATCCATCGACGACGACAAAATGAAATAATTCTTCAGAAATTCGGAAAAAATTAGTTGTGTAATTGTAGATAATAAATGTACAAACGTTATCGAAGCTACCTTGGACCATGAAACGTCAAGGAGATCAGAAGTGTGAGCAACGTAAGTGCAGAAAGGCCGCTCAACGAAAGGTGAACGTGGATCTGACTCCTTTTCTGCTATTATGGCAGCAACCGGATCTTCAACTGAATGCTGTGACACCAAAGACTCTTGCGATGGAGTCGGTGACGATTTACTGTCGGCATTACAGCGAGATCGCATGTCCTGGAAATGATTGAAGGCTGTCTTTAGTACCCAAATTCGAAGAATACGGTCTTGGCCGGCTGTAGCCAACAGGCGTCCACAGGGTGAGAACTTCATGCACCAGATGGGACCCAAATGTTCGCCATGCATTTCTTGGACGCACTGTAGGGTGTCAAATTCATAAGGCCCCTTGTGACTGGAAGAAGCTTTCATCTATAAAAATAAACACGAAATGAATGAATGAAAAACACATCACAAAATGGTTCCCATGCCGTAAAGCAAAATGTAGTTTACTTTGACATGCTGTTCTCCACCAGTTAATTCGTCAGGGATGTCTATCATCTCCTCTTTTTGGCGTCCGGGCAAAGACACTTCTTGAGCCATCATTTTTGCTCTTCCTACTGTACGGCGAACTTTAGATCCCAAAAATTTCTTTAGCTGTGATCTACAAAAAAAAAAAGTACCCATAAAAAACTGAGAGGTGAAGGTATTCTTACAAATAGTTACGTTTTTTTGCGAAGAGAAATCGAATCCCCGTCGGACACATTGTCCAGTTGAGTGTTATACGTTTTCTTTGAGTCAACACTTTCGTTGTCGGATTCTTTATCTTTTTCAAGACTCGAATTGCTTCAAAATAATTTGTAATGTAAAAATTTAATTGGGATAGATGATAATTATTAATGTACCTGATGTACTCCGAGGTTAACCTCATGATATGTAATGACAGCGGGTTGAGGCACTGGGGCAACTTGTCTTCGGCAATACTCAAAGGAATCTGCTCTCCAGTATCGAGGTTTAGAACCGTCACCTGTTCTAGAATTTCCATGTCACTAAGAGGTTTACCCGAGTCTGTCCGGGTTCGGACGAACATATTGAGCGTTTGAATTCCACTTGCTTCTTCCTCACAATTGGGATCAGCACTAACTTTCTCTACTTTGACATCATCGTCCCCTGTTAAACTTCGCTCAGGGGTTTTACTCATTGTGTCGGTCATGGAACTCCGCCTTTCGGCTCTGGTGCATTCCTCGTCCTAACAGTTCAAAGAGTTTTAGATTGAAGGATGGGCTTGACGGCGGATTGACGTAAATTTTTATTACCTGAGGCTTGATAACATAATTCCCCTTGGTGGCTGACATTAAATCAAGAGAAAACTCAAATCCTTTTGAAAACGGGTGGTGTGGAGTTTTTTTGCTTGGTTCCAGTACAATGGGAGGTGGGGCAGATGACGACAACATTGGAGCTGATACGGAAGCGGGAATAGCCACGGGAATAGGAGCTTTTGGCGTTAGAGAAGGAGCAGGGTCTTGCAGAGGTGGAAGCACCGAAGGTATTGCTGGAGGAGGAGGAGTAGGGGCTTGAATTTTATTCCGCCTCCGTCGTGGAGGAGCGACTGGTTCAAAAAGAACCCGCGGTGTTCCACCTACTTCACTAGTCGAAGAAGCAAAAGGAGGTACGTCCGTCTGAATGGAAGCTTTGGCGCTAGCGACAACGTCTGGCTCATGGCAATTAACAACAACGGGCAAAGGAGTCATCGGAGTTTCTGCCGTCGAAGTTGGTGTCCTTACCTCAGGAGTAGTGGCACGACTAATATTTTCCTTACTTCCTGATCTTGAAGCCAGCTTGATTTCCCCACCTAAAACACGACCAACTCGACCAAGAGATACTGTGCTCTGCATGCTCATGGTCTCATGATCAATGAATCTGTAAAAGATGGAGGAAGGATTGAGTGAAAAATGAGAACCTCATTTTCCTTTGCTGCAAGCTTACTTGAATGGGTGTGATGGTTTACTAACTGCATAGAGTCCTTCAACTGATGATGGATGGCTGCCTGGTGGAGATGCATTGGGATTGCCTTCATCATCATCTGTCAGCATTCGTTTTCTCAATTCTTCCAGCTTTTTTCTTCGTTTCTCAATAGCCCCAAAACCAGACTATACTCAGATTTAAATGTTTAATTAGTACCACACATAAAACATGCAAATTGTGAAACTTACAGGAGAATCTAAGCCTTCCAATGCTACTGGTCTTTGACATACACTTGATTCTTTAGTAATTTCTTTTACTTTCTCAGCTGAGAAATCTAATATTGGATGAACTTGCTGGAGAGAATTACTGTTGGAAGTTTTTACTTCTTCATCAGGAGCCTTGCTCGTCACAGTAGGTAAGAAAAATGTAGTCACTTCCATAGCTGACCTGAGAGAAAGTGAAGACGATTATTTTCTCTACAATTATTAATAATATATTTTGTGGTTTTTCGCCTCAAACTAAACAGAGGCTGCACTAGATAACAAACAATTTATACTTTTCCTCTGCAACGACGGTAACGTCTTGTTCATCGAGGTCATAAAATTCTTCTGAATCACTTGACATTCTGGAAAACGTGATCAAACTTTTAAATAAAATTTATAATTAATAGTTGGGGTCACTAAAACGCCCTTGTTGTGTTTTTTCCTACAGACATCTTCCAATTTTTCCTCAATTGGTTCTTCAACGTAGTTGGATTTGAAAATGACAGATGGCGTCTGTTCTGACGTCATTTGATGATGTGATACATTTTTCCGTCCCCGACACATTCATGTCCTTGGTTAATTCCAGATTATGATGTGCAAATGCACGCATAAATAATAGTGAGTAGAAAAAATGAAACCTTCAAATCACGTCATCACGCAGAGGAAAAATAAAAGCGTTTAAATGTCGCTCTAAATGAGCGTTTCGATATTTATCAATACAATATTTTTCGCGCGTTCGCGTCCCTCACATTAACTCAATTTGCCATTGGATTTAATTGCAAATGTGTAATTATAGAGGTGTAAGACAAATGTTGTTTGATGGCTTCGCGAGCCTTAGTGATGGCGGAAGAAGTGGGGAAAATATGAGCTGCGACGTGATTAAAAAAGAGAGAAAATAGAAACGAAAAGAAGTCAGTGCACGGATAAAAAGGATCACCCGGAAAAAAAGAAGGGAGTAGGGCTCTATCTCGGAAGACTTAAAGGTGTATAAATCCGTTATCGCCAATGCACAATTACAGACAGACAGAAGTGTGTAACTCGCCTTTGGTTTCTAACCCAGTAGTGCTAATAAAAACGTCAAACCGCCGGAATAGATGATATCATTAGAATTCTATTATTTGACAATTTTCTCAATGAGAAGGGAGGGGGGGGGAGAGCAATAGATATTGGTGCAAACTTCTGCTGTGCCTATATTTCGCTATATTCCCGCCGGAGTACGCGCGCTATTTTGTTTTGGTGTAAGAATAACTTTGATGACAACAAAATCCATATATTGAAAGAGATATTACAACAGTTATTATCCTTTAATGGTTTCCAAGTATATGTAATTCTCTCATTAAAATTATATTATGGCCAACAGAGCCAGACAGAAAGAGTAGAGAAACGTAAATATTTTCATTCTCTTTTTATTATAGAGGAATCAAGTACGTATAGGCCTACTACTGTAGATGTTGCAATGAGAAGAGGGAATTTTCATTATTAATCTCACTTTATTTTAACACCCTACTGTCAGTACACCAGTTTTTAAAAACATCAATATGGGCTTATTTTAATGTTCAAGTTCAACAAATTTTCTTCGCAACCAAAAGATATGCAAGTTAGTACTTAGTAGATAATTATGGAAAATATATCTTAATTCCTTTCTTAATCTACAACTTATTTTCTCCGTTGTTTAAGCACAACGTGCTTGGCCAACTCACCGGTAGAGGAAGGCGAATGGCCGTATACATTTCCCGGTTCGTGATGATTAACCACGCTTGTTAGAGTCGGTACGACGGGACGACTCTCCAGCTCCAGCGATGCACTTGAAAATGTCGATGAGACTTATTGAGATGTCGGGATGGACGGACCTGCTTCATTCAATCCACTTTTTCTATTTGAGATGTAAATGGCGTATAACTCTCCTTTCTCTTGCGCATCTTCTTCTTTTCGCCCCTGAGAATGTTCTTGAGGCCTTGCTGACCTTCTTCGCAACTTTTTCGCTAACCTTGGGGGGTGGGGGATACTAAAAAAGAAATAGGCCTACTAATGAGGGTCGCTTGTCTGATGAATTAATACTACATACGGATGCTGTTTAGTCTTTTCTTGTGTGTTTGAGCTTGTCACTTGTCAGCAGATCTGTCAAAAAACACAAGAAAAGACTAAACAGCATCCCAGGCTTGGACTTTCTTTAATTTTAATTGGTAAACTAAGCTGAATTATACATTTAAAATTACTCTATAAAAAGCAGAATGTTCTAAACAACGATAATCCTGAACATTTCTAAGATTAGATAAGTAATTCTATGCTTAAATAATAAAAAACCCGCTTTCTACTATCCCCACAACGTTAAAAGGACTCGTTGGCGCACGATCCTAATTTTGCGGTTGTGCAACTCAGCATCCCGAACTTGTCTATTGAAAATTTCTCGTTTTTGAGAAAAAATTTTGTTTTTTAAGATTTCTAAACATAAAATGGGTTTTTCGTGCGTAATATTTACATGGTTGCAAAGAAAATAGAATTTCGCACCAAATGGATATACCAGTTTTGTTAGTTTTCCGTCATTTTATGCACAAAAACTAACATTAAGAAGAGTGTCCCAGGCAACCCCGTGTAAAAAGTGATTTTTATAAACGAAGTCACTTCATTCATAACATTCCCGATTATGCATTTTACAAGATAAATTAAATTAAAAAAAAAAATTAAATAAATGCCTTTAATCCCTACTAGCACAAGTCTTCCATAGGACGTCTGACATAGGACGTCGATAGAACGTCCGGCCATCCAAACTAGGTCCGTCCGTTTTCCGGCAGCTGCGGACATCCTTCTAACAGACGATTTTGATCCTCTGTTTTTGATGTCCTAGTAGGAATATCCATCAGATGGTCAGCTTGTACCATATTTTGGATGTTTCATTAATCGTTCGTTGGAACGCCAATCTGCTAGCACGCTTACATCTCATCAACGTACCCCAGCTATCCATATTGGACGATTGGATATACATTTGGGGCATCCATGGTACGTTGAATGTCTATCCTAATGTCACATCATTCTACGTAAACTTTTTACGTTTATAGGATATCCAAATGGACAAGATGTGGACGCGTTTGAAATATTACCCTGGCCACATTTGGATGTAGATTATACACTCTTTGTACATGTTTTGGACTATCCACCCTACATACAATTGAGCCGAAATATGTAGGGGAGACTGGAGTAAAACGGGACGGTTTTCGTTTGCCCCCTATATCTCCCCAACTAATCATTTAATTTCTTAAAATTTTTTTTTATGTATTCCCTATTGTAATGAACCCCCCATATTTTTTCAATAATTTTGTAATAAACCATTTCCCCATAAAAGACCTTTAAAGTTTACTCAGATTTATGGGTGGAGCCTATTTTTTGGGGTAAGTGAGGACACTGGGGTGGGTGGTAAGGAACGTCCTCCGTTTTCGCCTTAAAATTCATTAATAAAATATAAAAAAATTTAAAAAGTGTTCCACTGCATAGACTCTTTGAGTTTATAAATGTTTCAATTTGATTATTTTGTTAATGAACCTTTTCTCTTATGTAACAAAATTCCTTATGGAGCAGTAGGATATCCTGCGTTGCCAGGTCAGGAAATCAAGCCTCTTTTAAATGCTGTACGCTGATTGGTCCGTAACTGTCCCATTTTAGGCAAAAACAGCTGTCCCGATTTCCCGATTATGACTCTTTTTTAAAAAGTTCATACTGTCTAAATGAATTGATATAAAATTCTAATTTTTGTTTTAAACGATCAAGAAATGAATCAGCTTCATTTCCATATTAAATTTACATGCCATTAGCGTTTATTTCTTTCTATAAACATAAAATGGCGGAGACAAAAATTTCTAAAAAAAAAACCGTTTTTTAGTTTTTTCAATAACTCATGCAGTTATTGACAAAAATCAACCAAATTTCATGCCAAAGTAGATTATACAGATTTACATAACATACTAAATAATTTTAAAGTTTTATTAACATCTACTATTTTTCCCTCCACTGTCCCTTTTGACCCGGTGTCCCGTTTTACTCCAGTCTCCCCTACAGCCGGAATACATTTAAATTAAATAAAGTTGGCCATGAATTAAATGTAATACTCTTTGTATTTTCCACTTACAATTATAGCGATAAGTGTAAGACAATTCCAGATTATTTAGTGTGTTGAGACGGGTTTGATGGAAACAAGGAAGGTCAACCACACAAATGAAAAAACGGACAAAGAACAACAAAAGAATCAACAATTCTTCGATTGAACTGGCAATTAATACACGAGAAAACAAACTAACAGGTATTTTTTCATGAATATCCTGTTGTGGATGTGTTTTTCTTCTGAAGTCGCAGTTTTGTCTTGATTCGAAAATTTGGTTTACCATTCAAGCTGATTCTCTTGAATGGCGTTCAGAACTATAAGGGTAAACAAACACACGATAAAGGTTAGAATTTAAAGAAGAAATTATCAAATCTGGCACACCTTGTGTTTATTCAACGTGGATCGTCTTCTTGAGCAACGACAGCAGCGGCGTTCTGTTTCCTTTGTTTCCCAGGCGCGTGCTTTACTGCAAGTTTCGTAAAATTTGTCAATTCGTTTTTGTCCGAACTGGAAAACTTATCCAGAACGGCTTCTGAAAAATACAATTTTGTGTTGTAAATATTACGAACTAGAGTAGAAATAACTAACAAAATACTCACTGAATACTGCAGCAGTAACCATGGAATTTTCTAGGCCATACTTTTGATCAGTTCCCTTACGCTTTGCGCCTTTCCAATTGCAACTTGCTTTAGCATTTACGCTAAGAATTGCGTCCCAGGCTCGATTGACAAAATTAGCCGCTCCATTTCCACCAATACGACTGACCATCAATACCTGCATAACGTAATAAAATGAAATCCAAGTTACACGATATAGATAGCAATTCCTCACAAATTCTTTGAAAGAAGCTTGGTCCAACAGCTTAATCTCCAACAATCTTAGCGATTCAATATCTTTAACAGGAAGTCCGTCGAATTCCATCGTTGGCAATGCGATTGAAGATTCTCCTTTCTCAATCGCGATACTAATTACTTGTAAAGCTTTTGAAAGTTTCTCAATCCCTTGAGAAATTTGGGCTAAGGACTTAAAAACTGAAAATTCAAAAGATTCCTGCTCGGGGTGCCGATGTCGTTTCTTCGTTTGTTGCGTAGACTCTTTAAAATAACAACGATAAATTATAAATTCTACAATGTATGGTGGTTAAATCTTTTACCCAGACTAGGAAGATTTCTTCGAGGCAGAGATGAAACTGTATCAGGAATGTTGCTTTGAAGATTTTGAGTCAATAAAGGAGTCTCGGGAACAGTGTTCACAACACGACCGATTTCAGTTAAGTATCTGTTCTCTGAAATCCTGGATTGTTGCTGATAACCATTGCTGTGATAGTTCACACTAGAAGTTCCAGGCTGTGGAGAGTTCCAATAATCTAATGGGGCCCTTGTAGAGTATTGGTCATCTGGAAAAAGTACAATTATTTAGTCAAGATACCGAGAACTAATAAAAGAAGAGAAATAATTACTCTGAAAAGTTTCGTTTGATACTGCAGTGTGTGTTTGCTGCTGCATGGCACTATTATGTGCCCATGTATCAGAAGTTGGGTAGAACTGCTGTTGAGAACGCGGTGGAGCGTGATAATTTTCACGATGATAACTACTTTATCGTTCTCCGTTGGATACATGTTCCATAATAAAAGATTGCTGACGAGGTGTAGGCATTATTGCTGGTTAGTCCGATTGATTGATTGAAGCTGTTGGTTGCTGGCTGCTTCTTACATCATTGACAGTAAGAGGAACAGTAAACACCTGTCTATCAGGTGCCGTAGCAGATTTTGGGGGTACCTAACATGTGGCATCTAAATGAAACAAAAATACATTTAAGATTACATATGAAACATTTTGAGAGAATGCACATACTTTTTTCAGCACATAAGCCAGCTGGGACAGCAGGTTGAACATCATCGTCACCATCTTCTAAATCAGAATCACTACTTTCTGAGTCTTCTGCTGATTCATCTGCGCTCAATTGTCTTGTAGGTTTCCTCTTTTTGCGTTTGGGTCTACCCTCCTCATTCACAGCAGCAGATGCCTCATGTTGAGAATCTGTAGTATCGATGTCAGAATTAGCTGCAGCCAACTTGTTTCTAGCTTCTGTGTAGGTATCTGAAATAAAACGGATTCTTTATTTCACATTGAGAAACTAAATGTATAGATTTTAGTTACCAAACGTTGACTTGATGGTTGATGGATATGTTTTCCAATTTTTTCCAACGGGGGATCTTCTCATGACATAAGGCAGGGAATTCTTGGAATTAGGGTAGAAGCAGATTCCATCTGACACCCAAATATCCGGTACAACTGCCAATTGTACTTGTTTCACTTTCTTGTTCAGAATCACGACATCCACGTCTAAATTTACGATGTGAAACTTGTTTTGCTTGCTTCCCTGTTTAAAAAGTGAGACAGGTATTGATAAATATACAAGAATACATACACGGCATATTCTAATAATTACTTACACTACTTAGAGTTTGAGAATCCGTCATTCGAAATATATAGTGCAATCAAGAATGGTATTAACTTGCCTCCATCGTCACCAACAAATGTTACACCAGCATTGAGGATAGAGTTGATTGGTAATACTACTTCTATAGAATAATAATGTGGTGTATATTGATATCCTAATATATTTCTGTTTAATGTTACTAGGTGATGAAAATGTACTCGCAGCTGAAGTTGTCAACAGCGATACTACATCAAGCAAGAATGTCAACACTGATGAACACTTACATCTTCCTCTAGCAAGGGTTGGGGCAACATCAATAAGCAATGAGTTTAATGGTAACACACCGTAAACTGTAATCACAATCCTTATTCATTTATGTTTATTCCCAGGCCATCCCAATTTTCTTGAAGATGACAGTCAGGCTTCAGGTGCTTCAGGTTATACAACAGATGACCAACATTTCATGAACTATGAAAATCTTGACTGGGGGGAACTTTTGGAGGACGATGATTCTTACCAAAAATCTGTTAGTGAATCATCCATCCCAGATAACGTCAATGATTGGCTGGTCAATTTAAATGATGAGAACATTGATGTTTCTCATGAAGAAGCTGTGAGACGGAGTCTTGCTGAATGGGTACTGGATTGCAACATACCAAGAGCTCATGTCTCGAACCTATTGAAGCGTTTAAACAGAGAAGCTGGTCTGGCGTATCTTCTCTTGGACTCAAGAACACTGCTCAAGTCACTGAGATCCAGAATTCAATGCAGAGTTGTTGAGCCTGGTCCCTACTTCAATTTTGGCATAGCTTCGACTCTTGCTGTTGTTTTGGCTCTTTTGAACTCAAAGAACATTCCAAATGTTTTGCAATTTATATGGAGTATCGATGGGCTCCCTTTAGTTAAAGGTAGTGGGGACAGTTTTTGGCTCATTCTGGGGAAGTTATACAACGTAGAATATGCCGAACTAATTGTAGTTGGAGTATTTTGTGGCATCAAGAAACCGAACTGCATCAACGATTTTTTGCTAGAATTTGTGACTGAACTGTCCGATCTACAAAAAAATGGTTCTGAGTTTCGTGGTAGACTATTAAAGATTGAAACGATTGCCATGTTGTTTGATGCCCCAGCACGCAGTTTTGCAACAAGTGTCGTCCCTCATAATAGCTATAATTGTTGCCACAAATGCACTACCAAAGGGGATTGGGTTAGAAACACAGGCAAACACGGTAGGCGGGTAACGTATCCCGATCTTAATGCTCCTGCAAGAACAGATTCCCTTTTTCGGCAGAGACCAGTGGCATATTTGAATCATTTTGATAATAAAAAAAAGATCTATAGTAGAAAAAGTGTTAACAGATATGGTAAAAAATATCCCGTTAGATTATATGCATTTGGTCTGTTTGGGGGTCCAAAAAAAGTCTATGAGTGAATGGGTTCGTGGAAAGTATGATCGTGTCCGTCTACGTCCTGAGCTGCTGAAAAAGGTATCCCAATACCTGGTTGTTGTAAAGGGAAATATTCCTTCTGAATTTCCGCGAAAGACACGAACACTAGACGATAGACCCCGTGACATTCATGGGAATCCTCCCTCCCCGAGTCTACAAACATTTTCTCTTATTGCACGTAGCAATCAAGCTTTTAGTACTCCCAGTTAAATGCATTCTTTTTGCCGAGTATGCGAGAGGACTTTTACGCGCATATGTCCGAAAGTCTAAAAGGATTTTTAAGAAAGCTTTTATCACCTACAATGTTCACAACCTTATCCACCTACCTGATGATGTCCTTCTTTATGGAAATCTTGACAGGTTTAGCGCCTTTCCTTTTGAGAACAAACTCCAAACCATGAAGCATCTACTGAGACACAGCGCAAAGCCATTGGAACAATTAGTTCGACGCTTACACGAAATAGAAATGAATATTCATTTCAGCCCTGACCAGCCCCATAAAAGCTCATTATCGTTGTCGAATCCCCATCGGAAAGGATCACTACCAACTAATTTTAATCATTCAAAAACGAGCCAATTTTCTATGTTTTCATGGGGGAAATGGAGTGCGACTACAAAAGTTCCTAATAATTCCGCAATTCTATACGATCATACTGTAATTCTAATCCGCAACATTATTCGGGATCATATTGGAGATGTATATCTGATTGGAAAAAAATATTGCAAGCAACAAAACCTGTATGTTTACCCCTTAAAATCTATTGACATCCAAGAAATAGTTGTTAGTGAGTTGTCGTCGATTGTTCAAGCTTGGCCAATTTCGTTGATGGAATGTAAAATGTTGAGAATTCCCATGCAATTGCCTACAAATGGATTTTATTTTGTGTCACCTCTTTGTTCTAGCTCGTTTGCAAAATGACCATTGATTGAAATGTTGTAATGTTATTTATTCAAATGTTGCAAGACATAAAAATACAAGTGGAAAATGTAGAAATCTTTTTGACATTTTGAATTTGCCACGATATTTTTTATAAAGTACGTCAGGGCCGAAAGTTACTTTTTTAAAATAAATAAATATTTGAATTGGTCATCTAATGGACGTAACTTGTACACACGGAAAATATATCCAGTTTGTGTCAAATTAACACGTCTATTAGACAGTTAAAACTAATACAAAATAGACAAGATAGCAACATCGCAAACAGACGTTAAAAATACGCTCTATCGTCGTATTTTTTGGACGTAAAATAGACGCGACGGAGAATGGATGAAAATACGTCGCATAGACGGATTTCAGACCAGCCGTGTTAGAAGGATTTACGTCCAGTTTTGTACGTTCATTTATCGACAAAACTGGACGTCCAGTGGACATCCACGAGAAATACCTAGCCAAAATCATGAATTTTTTCTATCAGTCGATAGAAATCGAGCAATTGTTAGCCTATCAAAATGTGCTAATAGTTTAGTTTCTATAATTTTTACTGGTCATCATCCAGTTGACGTTCATTAGCCCAAACGAAGCGGACGACTTTGAAACGTCCTATGGCCGTGCGTCTGCTAGTAGAGATGTTCATTTAAAAAATTTTCTTAATTCGATATATTTAAAAAAATATAGGAAGTTACACTCGGTGTTAATTTTTTTGTTCCATCCAACACCGCTCTCCCCTACATTCTTGGAAACAAGCCATGGTTCTGCGCTGCTTTTCAGCCGATGGCTATCTAGTAATTCCCAAGATCCCTTGCAATATTCTACCAGAAATTTCTCGCGTCGCTTTTGGAGACACCTTTGAGTTTATGACGACAGAAGAATTGAAGCAATTGGAGATTCAATTTTGGAAGCATAGAGCGGAAACTAGAACTACCGAGGAATTTTCTCACCTACATGAACCCATCGTGACTCAGGCCCTTCTTGTTAGCCAACGCATCTACAGC
This sequence comes from Daphnia pulex, assembly GCF_021134715.1. Classification (NCBI taxonomy): domain Eukaryota; kingdom Metazoa; phylum Arthropoda; class Branchiopoda; order Diplostraca; family Daphniidae; genus Daphnia; species Daphnia pulex. The sequence goes on along the minus strand of NC_060023.1, from coordinate 5,698,508 downwards.
CAGTCAGCCAATCAAATACCGGTTCCAATTCTTTTTATCTGAGAGCTTTGCAACATTATGGTGTAGAATCATGCTGGAATATATATGCTGCATACGGCAAAATGATCGTTAGTTCAACATTTACCAACTGATCCTGGAACAATCAAGCGGTTTTAATTCAAATTTCTCTTCAAACTGCATTCAAACTATTGCAAAAACACTTAGTTGGATGTCAGATTCTCTTTTGCGAGAACCATTCCTAAGCTTCAATTACGATGTACGAAACTGGCCAGATAGAGACAGATTGTCACCAGCCAATATTCTACTATTTCTCAAATTGAGTATAAAAGTCTTAACTAACCTGTTAATAGTACCACCAATAATTTGCCTTTCACAATATTGGCAATTAAATATCATGGAACAAGTTGTGCGCTGCATATTCGTCTTTAACGAACCTGACGAGAGGAGCAACCAACAAGACAGTGCTGAGCTAGAAGCTTTTCTAATGAAAACTCTTTCATCTTATTTACACCTCAATAATCCCAATAGTTATTGTAAGGAATTGGACGGATAGGCCGTGTGACCGTTTCCGCTCAATCCTCAACTTAAAGATTAATTAGAAAGGGACATAATCTGTATTGAATCATATGAGTTTTACGAGACTACATGCGAAGCGCGAGACTTCTCTAGCATGAGCCGGGCAATACAATTAACAATTACACAAATAAGGTCAGACAGGATAGACAAAGAATATAGCCGATTGCCACCAGCCATGCAGACGGGGAATAACTCCCAGCGTACTGCCTGAGGCCTCATCTCGCCTGCATAACTAGTGACAATTTAACTACTGAAAACGAGCTAGAAAGACTGAGCTCTAGAAGGAGTGAGCCAACACCAGACCGACTGAACAGCCTGGTATTGACTGAACAGGAGCCCAGCGTTGACTGAAGAATAGCTACATTGGGTGGGGTTTCATACAAGTCAAAATAGGGTCAAACGCGGTCATTGACAGTAGAGTCAAGGTTGGCGTGGGTCATAAAAAGGGGGGGGGGGGTGAATGACTTGTATCGAGGCTAGCGGAAGGGCAATAAACCACTGAGATTCTTTTCATTATACTAGTCTGTTTCATGTGGCTGTTGAAAGGAGAGATAAATTTCATGCATCAGAAAGAAGACGCATAACAACTATAAATCAGTTTCTTGAATACGGAGCTGATCCTACCGTCATCGACATGAATGGAAAAACTGCACTCCACATTTTTGCCGAAAAGAGCGAATGGGATAACTCTTCTGCGTATGAAACGAGTACTATTTTACAGGCAATGATTGATTCGGGAGGTCACCTCGATCAAGCGACTCAAGATGGAAACACAATTTAAAGTATAGTACCTACCCGAAGTTTGGGAACGCGCGAGCGCGCGCGAGAGAATCTTATGAGGAAAATGGGTTTTTTGTTGGCGTTCCCAAAAAGTCAATTTTTGTCGGGTCACGACGAAATTATTTTTGGCCGTAGCAATTGCAGGTAGCATTAAGCTGTTTTTCAGATTTTTCCTATCAAGGGGAGGGTAGGTTTAAAATGGATAGTGCTCCATGCAAAGTAGGGTACTTTGAAGGAGGATAACTAGAGAACGAGTTAAGCTAGGAAGACGCGGAAAACTCTGAAATGAAGAACTCCACAAGCTGAACAACATTCTTCATGCGCCCAAAACCCGCTCCCACTGCAAGGCGTGGTTCAAATAAAAAACTGCACAAAGCGCGCTGTTGTCAAATGCAAATCGTGGGCTACTTTTCAAGCCAAGGTGACAACGGGCGATTCGTTCAAGGCCCTAGAGTCCTTCACTGGCAAATCCAAATCCATTTCGCTGCCACACAGTCTATCGATCAACGGGGCTCTCACATCCGATCCAGGGACCATCTTGAAAGCTTGCGCGAACCACTTCTTTCCAACTGAACCGCCTTCCGATGAATTGCACAATGTTATTGAAGAGCAGGCAAAATCGGCAACATAATGTGTTGATTCTGTGCTAACACCCGTGATATCAGATTGGAAATTTGAGTCAGCAATTGCATCTTTGAATCCAGGCTCTGCTCCCGGTGCAGACAGAATTTCCGCGTCTCTTCTACTCCTGAGTTTTATAGCACTTGTTGGTTGACGAACAAGAACAACGACACTTGTGACAGAACAGTTTTCCCGTTTCCAGTCATATTCGTTGCATATGCCGATGACACTAACGTGGCACTTCACATAAAGATCCGGCCATCACTACCAGTAATCATTAGCTCGTATGCAACGTCGTCGAAACATGGTTAAATGGCAGGAAACTCTTCCTCAATGCTATCAAAACGGTCTTTGTCCTTTTCACACGCAAGCACTCTCCTCTTAACCACCTTTTTCTCGTCATTAATGAAGTCAAAATCATCCCCTCGCTGGAAGTATCATTCCTCCGCTTCTTGCTGGACGCCAAACTATAGTGGCGTGGCCATCTGGACGCAAAGTGTGTGTCGGCCAGACGTGCTCTCTTAGCAATCAATGGCTGCGTGCGTCAGTACTTTGGGAAGGACCCTAGTCGGCTGCGCTTCTTATACTCTTCCGTTGTTGATCCATCTGCAAGAAGAAAGCTGGACAAAAAAAGAAACTCAGATCACTTCAACGCTCAGTCGCACGTATGATTTCCTATGCTTTCAAAACCGCTACAACAGACTCCATTATTCTCATCTCTAACCTTGTCCCGCTGGATCTTCGCGTAATAGAGATTGCTGCTCATCGCCTCCTATCTATACCAAACGATCTCTCATTCGCTCCGTCATCTCGCGCAACTATAGCCTCATTACTTCCCTTTCTCAACTCTTCACACAAATTTGAACCTGTCTCTCGTGCCCGACTAGCCCTGCATCCTCCCTGGATCTTATCATCTCGTGTCAAAGTCCTTCCTCCAACCCTGTTATCACTGGATCCTTGCTGTCAAGGAACTCTGAAACTTTTCGTGCAGGCCCACCACAACAATACTTCCGCTGGTTTTGACGTGGTCACCATCGACCACTCTGGCATAAGAGAAATCGTCAGCTCTTCCCTCTCCTCCGCGGCCTCTCATCGCCAGGTATAGCCTGCTTCTCACTCTCAAAGGCCCTGGAGATAGTCGAACGAACTACTTCGCTTTTCAGTTCTTTTGAAATCTACCTAACGGATCGTTTCTTCACATATGCCCCTGGCTCAAGACTCACTGAAGCCAAACTTGACAACTTTGCCAGAATCGCCACAGTTGGCTCTAAGATCTATTTTTTTCTTGCCGCCAACCCGGCATCACCAACCATCCTGCTGGCTCGCTTTTGGTCTAAGTCATCAAGTAATGTGTCCGATTTCTCAAAAAAATCTCCACTGCATCCGAAAGACCTGATAAAATCCCACCTTGTAGCCAACTGGAACAGGGAATGGGCTAAAATAAAAAAGGGCGTGTCAACTCGTGAATGTTTCCCAAACGTTCACTCTTCCTACGCCCTGCTCATACTCAAGTTAAATGCGCTCACCACACAAATGATCACAGGGCACTGCCTTCTCAATCAGCACCAACATCGCTTTGGTTTTTTGCCTTCTCCGGCATGCAGTTGCGGCTCCCCTGTCGAATCAGTGTCTCACTATATTCTCTTCTGCCCTGTCCACTCTTTTTACAGATGTCCGCTCATAAATGCTGCTGAAGACCTGAAAATACCTTGGCCCCCACCCCTGTCCGACTTTCCTAAACATGCGCTTTTTTGGAACTCACTGGTCATTTTTCTTAAAAGAACTAGTCGTCTTAAATTCCCCCCTTCCCCACCACTAGAGAACTCCACCACTAGAGAATAAAGCACCAGCTCGCGACACTCTGATGTATGGTCTCAGAGACCTGTCAGTCATGGGCCAGAGCTGTAAATTGGCGCGCCACACCTCTACTCGCGAGTACAGACCAGAGCAGTACTCGTTGAGAAGAAAATACTGCCTCGCCACCCCCCTTGAACAATCGTCTCCTTCGAATTCCGTTCTCTTCCCCTTTTTAGCTAATATAGACTGAACTGGAGACTGCACCCTAGTTCATGAGCATGGGCGCAGCTTTACCAGAGATCATCGACTGATTATCTAGAAGGTTCAACAATGCCGGCCAGGTGCAACCACCAAACCGTGCTCAGGATCTCTAGGTTTACATTCCGCCAGAACCAGCTGAGTCAACAAGGCCCAGTTTCCCCATCATCTGTAAATATTTTGTAATGTCACTGTATCAATTTTCTACCAACGTCAAACTCTCATCCGCACATCTAATACTCGTTAATACACTGGGCCTCACTAGGTTTCCGAGATCTGCTGCCCTTTTACAATCAAAACAAAAAAATGCAATGCAATTCTCCCTTGTCGTAGCAATTCAACACTTGTTATGAGCTTCATGTAATTTAGTTTTGCCGATATGCGTAAGAGATGATGCAAATTGGCTGCGAGAAAAGTGTTGTTGAAATAAAGTAAAAGATTACATGACATAATTATAAACCAGCAATAAATAGTGGCGTAATCTGTAAAATCTCGAACTAAAAAAAGCGGTTGGGCCTAATAGATAGGTAATATAAAGGTGTATCGTATTAAGCTCGGTAGGGTAAAGTCGAAAAAATCCCATCATTTGAATCCATGTTATTTTCGTTTACTTTAGGATCTGACGTTCAATTTTTTTCTGCTGTCGGCCTTTTTTTTTGGTGGGGGGAGGGTTGGCATTTAGGCTATCTTTGTAGGCTATGTGTTGTCGCCTAAAGGCGAAACACACACACTCTTGCACACACTTCAAATCGTATACGATTGTAAGTGGCGCATAACGATTGCTTTCCAACGCTGATTGTTTCACTTTCTTAATTTATTCAATATGTAACCTATTCAACTTGCAGTACGCTATATTGAGACGATCCGTTTTATCACTCATATATATTATTTTCAATTAGATAAAGCGCTTTATAGGCTAATATTTTACGAAAATAAATTATCCCTTTCGTATAAATAACAATTGTGGGATTCTGGTAATTTAGCAGCTCTCATATAACCTCCAGCAAATGAAATAATTATTTCGGTCATAGTTATTATTGCTTTTCAAAATTTATAATCAATATAGTTTTAGGCAAATTTTTTGTCTAACGTGGAGCAATTACATTGAATTTAACTTTTAACTAGGCCTCTTTTATTTTCAGCGAACTCGATCATTTTTCAATATACTGTATATAAATAGTCGCATATTGTAAATTGCGCATAATAGGCCTAAATAAAATTGATGATCAATGGTAACGACAGTTTTTTTTCTCACACATAGATCATTCGTTCCTTTTTTATGAAGGATGTCTTCAACTTATAGCAATCAACAGAATATTTTGGACATAATTTGTGGAGGCTCCGTCAGTAACATCGAAGAAATTTACAAGAGAATGCCATCAGCGCAGCGACTGGCGATTTAAGCACATGGAACCAGCAAAACCAAACACCTCTACTAGTCGCTTTACAAAAAAAGAGTTTTCTTGTGGCAAGGGATTTTGTAGTGATGACTAAAACGTTAATTACGAAACAATTTAAAGAATTAAATCAAATGTATGCTGAGTGCTCTGCAGACGACCCAGCGGAAGAATATGCGGAGAAAATAAGGCTTGCTGTTTCGCAACTTCTTGAAGAAGAGTCAATGTCAATCATCAGTGATTTAGTCAATCACATTTCAATTTACAAGCTCATAGATTACTTCGTTGATGTGAAATATGACAATCAATCGTGGTTAGATTTTATTCTGCATTCAATAATGTCTAATAGCAAAATCTCAAGAGGATACAAAATCGTGGAAAATGAACTGATGGGTGCCGCCTTCATTGATCCTTAAAGGATCACGAACACCGAATCCACTTTTATTTGCAAGAGCTTCGTATTGCGAAGGATGACGCGGATTGCAGTACTGGAGAGTAGCTTTGAGACTCCTCTCCTCTCAAGCAGCAGCTGATATTCCCACAATTCCTAAAAAAATAAGGTTTTAGATCAGTCAAGGTTAAAGTTTGTATTGTTGTTTAAGTTTGGGCTCTAGAAAGCCGCACACAATACTTACAAAGAAGTTGTAACACAATAGTTTTGTACGGAAAAACAATTCACGTCTTGATTAGAAGGGAACGAGAAAAGAAGAGAGACACACCAAGAAGTCGACACAGAGAAAAGAGCAGCACAACTCGACGACGTATTGACGACTGCTTGAGCACTGTCAAACGTCGGTTGCTAAGAGACCCCAAGGGGCCTTGGTTTGAGTAGTGTCTTCTGCTTCTTGGAAAGCGCATAAGTCTATACGCAGTAGGCTTCATTATAAAATTCCATTAATTCTGTCTAAAGCTGCCAGACACGCCATTGGAGATGCCACTGAAGTGAACAAGCTCGATGAATTGAACGAAATGGACTTATTACTGAACGGATATCACTGCCTGGTAGTTCAAGCTCTACTTTACTGTATGCAAATCTTTGAGCAAATAATTCCTGAACACCACGAACTATACAGGTTCCATTTAAGAAATCTTCTGAAATACGCAAAGCGTTTGACACAGGAAGAAAATCCCTCGGATCAAGAAACAAAGCGAATTCGGGCAATCAACACTTCACTTTTCATTTTGGAACATTGTAAAAATTACACAGTGAATTCTTCGCCAGAAGGCATTTACTACTTCATGAAAACTCTCCAACTGGTGTTTGACGTGTTAAGTAACAAAGCTAAAGTTAACAGGTCCATGAATCTCTTGGCGGTTATCATAGTCTCTTTAGGAGTTTCCAATCTTTTTTTTCATTTCACCTGTTATTCCACGGATCAAAGGAGAAGTATACTGGAACGAAATATCTGCATTTGTTTGTGGAGATACAGTTTTAGTTCTGTGACCAAAGTGAAATGGAGAAAGAAAGTTTGAATTGCTATTTCGGAAATCTTTTTCAACTGGAAACACGACGGAACGGTAAATCTACCCTACTTCATCATGATGTAAACCAATTTTTGTCATTTTCTGATGAAAACAGAAGTGTGCGGACAAGTGTTATAAAGTTCCTGCTTCCCAGTGGTGCCGCACTTCAGACCATCAACGAAAAAGAAAAATCAGCTTTTTGAATTATCACCGAAAATTGCCAATCTGGTACAGACGAATGGTATTCCGTTTTTAAATGCATGTTTGAAAAATGGGAACAACTATATGAGGTGCTGACGTCCGATGATCAACTGTTTTAAGAATTCTCCAAGATCATGAAAATCATGCTTACGCTAATATCTCGAATGTAAAAAAAATAAACTCCTGGCTTCAAAAGTGGACTCTACTTAACCCTAAGTCGGTTCCGAAAAAATGATGAACTCATGCATTTGAAAACAAAAAACTTTCACAAAATTTGCCATACTTTGTTCACATCCACTGTTGGATGAAAATGCAATTGAGATAGCTATATGATTCTTTATACATATGAAGTCCATTGAAATTGTCTCGTCTCTTTCTCTTGATTATTTGTAGGCTATGCACCTCCTTGTACCATTCATGATTATAATTTAAAGAACATTAAAATGTATAATGAAAAGAAATATTTCTTTTGTGATGAAGTCATATTTATTTATTTCACCTCACCTTGCGGGGGATAAAATCAATCAACTATTATACACCCGCATAGAGAAAATATGTCCGATAGTTGACTGTTTTTTGTCCAAGTAGGGGCTTATCTCATTTGGGTCTCCGGAAAGGTGACTTATCTGGGAAAGATCTTTTTATTAGACAATTTTGACTAACCATTAGCTTTATTTTGGAAATCTTTGTAGATTACGCAATTATTAAATATACTGCAGTCTTTATGGACTCCAGTATACTATTCTTTTTTCTTTTCGTATTATATCATGGCTAATCGCCACACAGCGGCTTAAAGTGGCTGAAAATTCACACGGCGAAGAATGCTTAAAAGTGAAAAGGTGCTTAAAATAAAAATGGGTGCTTAAAAAACTGGCTGCTTTTCGTATTTTGCATGCTTAAAATAAAAGTACTTTCCAAAAGTTATTCAGCATGATATGCATACTTAACATTGTGTCGGTGCTTAAAAATATTGGACTTTAAACTAAAATTCCCTATTTGATTTCCAGTACGCATTGCATGCTTAGTTAAAAAAATTTGTTCATTATCCATATTTATTTTTCAGTCACAATTGGGTACTTAAATAACTATAGTGTACAGTCTTTAATTTTCAGCACTCTTTGCATGCTGATTTAAAATATTACAATATTATGCCGTATTTAATTTTCAGTACCCATCAAACGCTTTAACCATTGAAACGCATATTTATATTTCAGTACGCACCGTAGCGTACCGAGAAATTATTTCACTTAATCAAAAACTGAATTCAGTCAACCGTAAATTTTTTTGTGTTGAATTTATTTATTTTGCACACAGAAAACAGCAAAACACTAAAGTGTACACAATTCAATCGTCAGTAGTAGCATCGTTTACAGAGTCAGTGGAGTTCAAATGAATTTCACTAGTTTTTAAATGCATGTTAAACTTGTCAATGAATCTCCCAACCGTAGACGTTGTCTTCTTCCCCTTTTTACCGGGGGTTGCTGTTTTCTTCTTAAGCGGCTGATTGCTGACGTCGTCCATCGGTGCTCGTGGATCAAACCGTCGAAGAAGGTACGTATCCAACACTTGCAGCAAACCGTAAGGGATCGGGTAAATCAAATAAAAAAAATAGTGAACTGCTAGTAGAGAGAAAAATATCTTGGACTCCTTGTCCACGTTCTTATTAGCAAATTTGTAACCACCACTTCCATATATGAGAATGGAATGTAGTTTTCCATTTTCAGAGAAAAAAACGTCACACCTCGGGGATTGTGGAATGTCTGCCTTAACTGGTTCAGGCCCTGCACTTTCAATAATATCGCCCACCTATAAAGGAACATAACTGTTACAGTACATATGACAACCACCAACTCAGTGCACATTTATGTCGTCACAATAAAAGTGTAAAAATTAAGTTGTGAGTGTAGAGAAACAAAATGTGTAACCTGTTTTTCGTAAAGTGCGAGTTGTACTTGGGCTGCCCTCTGCCTGTGGAAGCCTCTTTGTTTATAGCTTTTAAGACATCAAGGGTTGAAAATTGTTCCGTGTAGTGGGGTACAGTCGAATGAGTTTTGTTCAAGAATTTCTTGAAAGTAATCACCAGCTTGTTAAAGAGCGTGCTAAAGCCACCATAATCATAGTTTTTCATTACTGACATCATCAAAAACTCGGCAACAACCTGATGGCGACACGGTTTCATTAGTTTTCAAAACAGCACATAATTTTAAATTAAATAGACCTTTCTTACCAAATTGAAAGTTGCGTAATGAGGAATAAGAGACACGATCTCATTCATTAATGAGGTGGGAATCGCCTGCACTATAAATCTTCTCTTTTCAAAATCAGCATCACTAACCGACCTTGAACTGCTACACTCTCTTGGTCTTTTCACACTTTGCCGAGGAGAACCAGCCGTCGGCACTATGGTATTCTCGAACCGCTTTTCTTTTCTACTTCGGTAACTACGCATTTTTCTTGCGGAATTGTAAAATTCATCCTTGAGGCATCTCTGAAAACATACATTTTAATTTAGTATAAACAACGCATTACAAATGAAATTAAAAAAAAACTTACATAACCACTCGGGTTTTCAGCTGTAATATCCTCCTTGATTTGAGGATACTCAGTGACAATCATTTTGATATAATAATCTAAGACCTTCTTTTTTAGCCATTACCAAGGCCATCACTTGCCAAGAAATTGTAGTGTACCGCATGAAGTTTCACAAACTCGTGATAAACGGAGCCGCCCCTTAGCCGTTTTTCGTCTCTTGACAATTGTAGCACTCCTACTAAATTTGGGAGAGTGACAACCAAGTCGTCACGTGAATTCGATTTCTCAATTGTGTTACGACGTTTGATTCTTCTTCAGCTGTAGCTAGAAGAGAGTCACAATAACAATTAAATCTCAATAAGTAAGTTGTCGGAGCAATGAAAATTAGAAACCTACATGATGGTAAAAGTGTAAAATTAGGATAAGCCAAATTTGGGCTGACGTCACGGTTGTCAACCGTTTCAATGGGGGACGGATTATTCAACCTTTCCGTGGCCGTCGTGGCGGGCAGCACAGTGTTCACAATATCTTGTATATAGGAATATTAATGACTTAGTTACACTGTATAAGCTAGATAAGACAACTAACAGGGGCACCTTAGAACTTACCAGACCTTTTCACTACAACAGTAAAAACGTCAAGGTGATTGAACACGTCTTCTTTTGTCAGCCAAAGCACTAAAGAAGGGATATCAGGATCAACGATATAAACACTAAAGTCCTCAAAAATTAAGTTTCTGACCCCCTCACTATTGAAATATTTCAGCATTACATTCTTTAAAAACTCTAAATCTAGCTCGTTGGTCAATGTGGGCAAAATTATGGTCCTACTCTGTTGTTCACCGTTGAGCGTGTTTTTAAAATGACCACAAATTTTACGGAGTTGAGATGACATGATTTTTACTAGCTGAGTTAACTTATAGTTTGGGAGAGAGTTAGGGATCCTTTTTCTGTTCCACCTAATATTTCTGACAAACCATTTTTATCATTGTCTCTTGTTGATTTTTTCAATTTCTCTTTTCAATTTTCGAATTTGCAATATTTCGTCCATCTCTTGTGGCTGCACATATTTTGGTGCATCCATTTCGTCTTTTGAAGTGGAATCACAGCTTCTGGTTATAACCAATTACGTTGCCCAAGTAAGGGAATAATTTTTATAATGATTTTTATTACGACTAATGTTATTTCAATGTCAGATCAGAAATTCGAGAATGTCTCAGACTTACTTAGACTGAATTCAACAACCAATTCCATACAACAACCTATTGGGTTACTGTCCGTCTGATAACTGATTTCCAAGTTTTGTGGAATGAACTTCCATCAGCCATAGATAGTTATCACCCCAATTGGAAAGCCTATGCAAGCTTTTGGTTCATGAACCAATCATCGATAATCAGTAAGACAAATTTTTTAATGACAAAGAAGATTTCTTAAGTTAACATTTTTTTTTTAGATTTGATGTGCGGAAGAAAATAGTTGGTTCAAAGGAAAAACTGAAACATGATAAATTGATTCGATTTTAAACCGATTTGAGTGATGATGATGTGGAATAATGATTGAAATGAGATGGATGTTTAATGATGAATTTTGACCAAACGAATATCGAGAGTAAACAAAAAGGAAAGAAAGTTTTTATTTGATTTGATTATTGCAGATATGATGACGAACAAGACTATATGATCCCGTAGTTGATGATAAAGGCGGACTCATCCCTTTGCATAATGCTTTGTTGTACAGACACCTGGACGTTGCCGCCCTGCTTATTCGATCAACACGGAAATGAACGCGACGGATTGCTGGGGCTTCATGCCACTTCACGAAGCGAAAAAAAAAACAAAATAGCAATTCACGAAAGGAAGCTTCACGAAAGGAAGCATTAAAAACAAAATAGCAATTCACACCCGATATTCGTCATCATTATTTCAATCATCCTTTTTTAGCTTTTCTATCTCTTTGACATCTTCAGCATCCAGCCTTAAAATAGGTCGTTCTGTAGGCAGAAAAATAGCATTTCAGACCTCATCTAGATATTCGTCATCATTATTTCAATCACTCTTTTTGAGCTTTTCTATCTCTTTGACATCTTCAGCATCCAGCCTTAAAATAGGTCGTTCTGTGGGCAGAAAAATCATGACAATGAATCATTTCCATGATGTCTGGAAAACGCGTACTTGTTTTGTATAATGAGACTTATAAGTATAAAAAATAATAATAATGACAGAATATATTGGAAAGCCCAGTAATATCGGGGACATGTATCGTTGCTATGTTAAGCGAAAAATGAAAACTGTAACGATTATTTCATATAGCCTTCAGTCTTCATCGTTGACTCCCTCCACCTCGTCATCTTGATTAATAATTAAAATCTTTTTCTGGATTCCAATTACTTCTTCTGGTGTTAGAAATTGCTCCAATATTTTTGTGCAATTTCTCCCAACTTCCAAACCATAAACAAATGTCCTCGCAAAGCAGTTCAATTTCAGCTCGGAAATCCACTGCAAATTCTATTAAATGTATAACAAATTTTAATTAGCAACTAATTAAATTTTTATTAATTATAACCTGCTTGGTTTAAAAAACTTTCAACATGTCTTCTCCGGAGATGGAGTAAGGTGTGTAAGAATTCTATCCATCTTTAGTTTCAAAACTACACATGTTGAAAGAAATATCAGTGGAGGGTATGTTGAATCTTTTTTTAAGTCTTCTAGTAATTCAATCTAGATTTTTTTAAATTTAAAATTACTTCTGGGAAATATAATTCTAAATTTAAATGATTACCAAATTAGCTGGTTTACAAGTGATCGGAGACATTTTCGATGCTACAATTGTAATCTTATCGAAATTTTTCCGAATCACAGCATTTACCATGTAGATAATGTCGCTTAATGCCGAGTATTGTGTTCCATTTTGGTCCGTTAATGTTCCAATCATATCGCGATAACTTGCTAGGCCGCTACCAATTGAACCAATAGGAGCATGACGAATTTCACATATCCCACTGAATTAGGCATTGTTCTACATTTGGTTAACCGAAATTGTTTTAAAAATTTTAATAAGAATAAAGATTATTAAAATTTTAAAATACTAGCATAGGAAATTGAATGATTACATTACTGCTAAATTTAATTATTAAATATATTTCTTACTCTGTTGTTTTGATGAATTCATGTAGTAGTTGCAAGGCTTCTGCAGGAATTTTTGTGCTTTGTGATTGACGTTGAACAGTCAATATGAAGTTTATTGGTTTTGCAGTTCGTGGTGGCAAAACGAATAACGAAAACAGTTTGTTTTTTGTATTTTTATGCAGAGTTCGACGTGTACAAGGTTTGCAAACCCTTTTCCCGTTCAGGTTTATTGTTCTTGAACAAGAACCATAGCAATTTGAGCACTTCAAGCCTGCTGGTAAATCATAGAAATCAGCCTCCATAAAATATCTCATGGTTTCTACTATAGCAGTGCCAAAATGCAGATCGTTAGGAAGCGGTTGGAGTTCATATATTGATAAGTCATTTCAAGAGAAAAATAATTCACGTTTACATTTTAAGTTGTTTAATGTAATGTTAAATTAATCACATGTTATCTTAATTCAACACATTTCAATGCAAATAATTACCCTTCATCACGTTGAGAATCTCATTGTAAATTACTTCATCCTTTAATTTTTCAAGTACTGTAGTTCCCTTTTTTCTTTTTGGTTTCGACTGGTTTCTCCATTTTGTAAAACAACTGATGTCAAAGGAAAGATTTGAGTTACTTAAATTCTACCCCGTGACCATTGAACTGGTGACAACCATTAACAATAGATACAGACAATCTATATAGACATACTAGTGGATTTTGTGGTTTTTCTAAGTCACGAAAAGCTGCCAACAGGTAAACTTAGGATAATTCACCATTGTGAAGTTGCATTAAATTTTTGTGCTAGGAGAAGCACTCAAAATATTATTCTACTTGTGTTATTGAGCTTAAACGCAAGCTAAATGGTTTTTTTAAAGCAAAAGTGGCAAAGTATGTGTACCTATTCTATTTGTGAATTCAAATAAGTGTAATTCTAATTAGTTTCCATGTTTCATTTTTTAAATTAACAAGTCTGGTATTGTGAAGTTGGATATTGATGGTTGGAAAAGTGAATTTGTAAAGCTACATGAGTTGAACCAACAATTGAAAGATATGGAAACCTTAGCTGGTCTACCAATCGCTTTGATTACTAAAAATATATTTATGGCGCTTGATACTACAAACACAAATTTTAAAGAACTAAATGATTTCATTGGGAAAAAATGGCAGGTATGATTCGAATTACTTGTAATTCTAATTCTGTATTAATCGTCATTAACAAAACTAATGATTTAACTATTATTTTTTTACTTTAGGAAACTTCTTTAGAGATCAAGCAATTGTTTTATTCTAAAGCTCACAATGATTTGCAAATAAATTGAGCTCGACAAAAATGGCCAATTCAGAAAATATCTTTTGTTAAAAAAAAAACAATAATGGATAATTCCATTGCCTTTCAATCAATGGAATTAGAAGGAAACGAAGAAATTGTTCACTTTTCAATCGCGGAAACAAAAGTTACTCAACTTATTTGTAGACATCCTAGGTGCAACTTAAAGTTAGCGAACATTTCATCGAGATTGAGTCATGAAAGAAATCAACATTCACAAAAAACATTTACATGTGGAAAATGTAATTTTGTTGCCGAGAGGAAAGAAAGTATTGAAAGCCACAAGTTGCGGATGCATCATGGATTGAAAGCCAACAAATTATCACGGTTATTTGTTATTTATGTTATTTGCTATTTTTCGTTAAATAACAAATATTTTCATTTCACAGAGATGTTGAAGTGTTGAAATCTGAAACTAAGATCACACATAATGACGAATCCAACATTGGAATCATTGATTCAATTTCGACAACAAACGATGCTGGGTATTACAAATATTTTATTTGCTATTTTATTCCAAATAGTAAAGATTTTGTATTTAGTGTCGTTACTGACGATGTCGTTGAATGTTCTTTACCAAACAACGATTCTGTGTTTGACGTTTCTACATTAAATGCAACCAACAAAGACTAGTATTATTCACCTGTTAATGATTGTTTTCTTAAAGTAATCAATTTTTTCCAACAGCATCACCGATTAGGACGATTGGCAACCTTTTTTGGGTTCTTATGATCAATCTTTTCTAGATAACTCGGGATATCTTGAAAACTCTTTACATGACCAATTGTCCTCGACTCACAACTTAAAAGAAACGTAATTGAATTTTTAATATTTATTTTTTCATAGAAATATATATATATTTCATTTTTCCCAAGTTCCATTACTAAAGAAGCAATTTGCATTGATGAAAACTGTCCATTTGACCTCAAAAAGTCGCCGAACATTATACAGAGTCGAGTATTCCAAAATTATCAAGCAAAGAACGGTATTTGGTTTTCAATATTTATTAATTGTTCGACTTTAACAAATATTTCCATCACAGTATGGTTGCTCTAATTGACGGGAGAGAACTGAGGGAAGTTGTTCTCTACATTGATGTTCATGAGCGTTGTCTCTTTGCAATTCATAGAGACATGACAAAGCTTTTAAGTTTTGTCAATGCAGTTAGTGTCCATCAATTCGAAGAAAGCGACATTATAGCTGCCAACGGAGTTGTTTTTGGACCCATAGAAAAGTGGACTAACATAGTTCAAGCAATGGAACGAGATTCCTCAAAGTATCCCTTAAAGGTTGCACTCTTTAAATTTGTAGGCAGTACAGTCTACAGTTCGTCAAGTTGAAAATGTGAAATCACCGTTAGCGGATCCCAATAACCGTTTTGGTGTTATCAACAAGAAAATTCCCGTTAAAGTTTCACAGACGCCACTTCAACAGCAAAACAGGATTGTTCCTAACATTGCTGTAATGTAGAAATTGAAAAATTATAATTAACTCTTAATCTTATTATAATTTTGATTTTAGACTGTGACTTCTGTCATACGATTGTACAGTCTCAGCTATACTGTCACATTTACTCATCTTGCTGATTTTTGTAGTCAATGTGGACCCGTGCTGCACATTCAAAGGAAACAAGATACCACATTTGTCGAGTTGGCTGTTCATCAAAAAGTTAGCGAAGCCTTCGTAAAGAAATGGGAAGGTTGCTGCAAAATTAACGGAAGACCGTGTGTTAGTCTCAGAGAACTACTGTAAAAAAGTCGGATAAGTTCTCCTTGGTCTATGCTTGGTTTAAAGCTGAGAAAAATGACAATTTCGCCACAGAACAGGTTAAGCATAACTATTGACAAATTAAAATATTAATTACTTAATAATTTATATTTCTTATGTTTTATTTCAATTATAGGATAAAGAAATGTACATGATTGAATTAGACAAGCATATTGTATCAGTAAATCTTCTAGCTTATCCAATGTTTCCTCGAAAATTACTGAAACATGTTCCGGCATCATGTTTGTTGAATAAGCTTCTTGAAAAGAGAATCTCACTTAATTCAACCAAAATCATTTCTGCAGACGGAAAGGAAGATAGTGGGTAAAATTTTTTTTTTCATTTCAATTCCATCAAGCAATATATTTTGTTAATAAAAATTACATTGTAATGTTTACTTTTTATAATTTAGAGTTTTTATGGAAGGAGATAATTCATCAGTATTATCTTTTAACGAAGACGAAGATGATTTACTGTCAGTTGAAGCCTGTATTTCCTTTTATGAAGAAAAGTCGATTTCTGAAAACAGGACGCTGGCTTCAGTAATGGAGTTATTTGGATGGAAGAAGAAATTGTTCACTTTTCAATACCGGAAACAAAAGTTGCTCAACTAATGTGTAGATATCCTAGGTGCAACTCAAAGTTAGCGACCACTGCATCGAGATCGAGTCATGAAAAAAGTCAACATTCACCCAAAAAGTATTCATGTGAAAAATGTTTTGTTATCGAAAGGGAAGAAAGTATTGAATATCACAAATTGATGATGCATCATGGATTGAAAGCAAGCAAATTATCATATTTTTTTCAAATTAGATTGGCTGCCTTTATTGATGGAAGGGAAGTCAAGTGGTTTGAGCTTGACGTTTCCGGACATGAGCGTGTCAAAATTGCTCTTCATCAAGATCTGAAGAAGCTATTGAGCTACATCAATGAGCAGAGTGAACACTGTTATAAAGACAAGTGCGTGTCTAAGACTGCTGTATTGGGGCTCTGCATAGCGGGTATATGCCCACTCTAGGTGGCAGGACATCTAGCGGTCAGCGCTAGATGCTGCAACAAACACCAGTTTGCAGAATCTGACATCCTCTTGGTCAATGGAACTTTTGTTGGGTCGTTAGAAAAACGCCGTAATATCATTCTCGCCATTCAAAAAACCTCCAAGAAATGTCCTGGAAAAGTTTCTGTGTGCGTAACAATGCCCTATCAAAACACTTTTGCGCCAGTAAGTTTTTTTCATAAAACATTTCAATTAAATGAAGTAATAATTGAAATTTTCCTTCAATTTATAGGTGATTCCCATTTTCCATGCTGTATCTTTTAAGTCTACAAGTACGTTGCCGTCTACGTCATCGTCAAAGGCAACAAATCGAAATCTCTCCTCTAATGCAACGCATCAGTCTGTTGTTGTTTCTTCACGTCAAAACGGAAATGTCGCAAATTCACCAGTAATATTGTGAAATATTCAAATTATAGTTATCTTATTAATTAATTATAATTTGGTTTAAGACGCCGACTTGCGTCTTAAGATTCTACAGTGTCAGTGCAAGGTCAAGTTTTTCTAGTTTTAGGTGACTTCTGCTCACAATGCGGTTCAGTAAATCACATCCAAAGTGAAGTAACCAAAAAGGGAAACAAAACTGTGTTTGTGGAGCTTGGCGTAAAACGATCGGTTGCTGAAGCTTTCATAAATAAGATATGGGCTAAAGTCTGTCGAATCAACAATACTAGTTGTGTGATGCTAATGTCTCATTTCACTACCATTCACAAGAAAACTAATGATGCAAAGGTGATATAATTTTAATTTTTACGTGGTGAAATAATTCAAATTATACTTTTTCAAATAGGCGGAAATGGTTGCTTTCGATAAAGTTTCGAAAAGGATTGGCAATTAATAGCATAAACAACTCTCAACCAAGAAAAAGTTTCATTCATTTCCTTTCTCTGTTCTTCATTTATTTTCTTAGTTACGACGAGTGTATCAGTTTTGGAAAATAAATAAATGTACTCTTATCAGTATTTTCTCAAGTTCAATATTTGTAATTAGTATTTTTGTGCAGTGAAAAGTTCCTCGATATAAGTTCTAGGAACATCACAGATTTGTTTTATTCCATGTGGCATCGTTGCACTTTTAATAGTCTTCTGTTGTTGTGACGGGTTTTTGATATTCGAAAGCTTTGTGCAGCCTGAGTGAAAAGTTTGACTCTTTTTTTTTTACTTTACACGCAACATTTTGTGAAAGATGTTGTGTATCGATGACATTCTCCGTGTACGGGAGATGTCGCGACGGTCGTGGCAGCGACGGGCTAGAGAGAGAGATGAGAGGTGGACATTCGGGCTAGTGCCGACGTAACTAGTGCTGCGATTCCTAATACCGTGCGTCTCTCGCAGTCGCGTGGTCTGTGATCGCCGCCATCTTGGATGCCATCTCCCTTTCGCATCGGACGTCGTAGCGTAGCCATTTCTGCCTCGCTTTTATCGCCGTGCATCTGTGTGGAGATTCTACCATCCTATTGGTAATTCTTTCGGTGTGTGCGTTCACATAGTGACGCTATTACAATCGTGTGATCGGGCGTGCCGCTACTTCATTTATTTTCGTGCGCGTGTCTGCCCCCTTAGTACATCTGACATTGCAGTGTAGCCGCTCTCCTTATTTACTAGTGGCGTGATCGGCCAACGTATTTGAACCACATCGTGGGGCGGTGTACATGAACGATCCCTATTTTTTCAGACACCCTCGTCGTCCACGTTCACCCAGTTTATCCCGCAACAAC
This sequence comes from Daphnia pulex, assembly GCF_021134715.1. Lineage (NCBI taxonomy): Eukaryota > Metazoa > Arthropoda > Branchiopoda > Diplostraca > Daphniidae > Daphnia > Daphnia pulex. The sequence continues at coordinate 5,679,898 of NC_060023.1, read as the reverse complement.
ATGACGTCGGCAGCGGATGCGTTGGCAGCAGCCAACGCAGCAACAGCAGCTATCGCGGCTAACGACGCACGGATCGACACCATTGAAGTCGGTCAGACGGCCATTGCTACCCAATTGGCCCAACTTTTGGCCATCGTTCAAGCTGGCGGCGCCGGCGGCGGTGCTGGAGGTGGTGGTGCTGGCGGTGGCGGTGGCGCTGGCGGAGGTGCTGGTGCTGGCGGAGGCGCTGGCGCTGGTGGAGGTGGCGGTGCTGGTGGAGGCGGTGGCGCTGGTGGCGGTGGACCTTTGTTGCCTCCATTACCCCCCCAAAGACGGCGACTGGATCCATCCGGAGTTGACAAACTTCACAGCGATATATCTATTCCGCTTTTGAAATCATGGAGGAATCGGTGGAATGATTTTGTGGAACTAAGTCAGCTGGCTAGTTACCCTATCACGGAACAGATGGCAGCATTCCGAATGTCACTGGATCCCACAATGCAACAAGTGGTGGAGGTTGGACTAAACATCACTCCGGCGACTATAACCACTCCCGACCAAGTGCTCGACCGCATCGCGGATTATATTCGTGCTAAGCGGAATGTTGCACTGGACCGCGTGGCGTTCGAAGAGCGGAAGCAGGGACCGTCAGAATCATTCGACGACTTCTATATCGGGTTGCGTCGGCTGGCGGACGCAGCAGACTTGTGCGGAACATGCACAGAAACGAGATTGGTAACGCGCATCATTGCCGGAACTCGGGACACGGAAACGAAAAAGAAACTGCTGGCTCTTAGTCCGTTCCCAACCTTACAAGCCACGGTCAACATTTGTCGGAGCGAAGAATTGGCTCGGGCAAATGAGCGCATTCTCAGTGGGCAATCCGGAGTGGCAGCCATTTTGACGAAACAAGGTCAATCAGACCGTCGCCCATACAAAAATGAGTGCGGATCATGCGGCCGGGCATCTCATGCTCCAGAAGAAAGCTGTCCGGCGGTTGGAAAGTCGTGCCATCTATGTGGAAAACCGAACCACTTCTCCCCGAAATGTCCCAACCGGAATAAGGAAAAAACCGGCACGAGCGGTGGCGCTAGTGGTGGCGCCAAATCTAAGATGGCGCATATCATCATTGGAAACATCCAGGCCAACCAAAATCGCCGGGGGTCCCCTACTATATCCCTGGAAATATTGGAAGAAGACGGCGCAGTAGCAGCACTGCTTACTAATGCAATTCCGGATCCTGGCGCTGAAGTCAGTGTGTGCGGAAAGGACGTCATGGAGGCCATCGGAATATCTGAAAGTCAGTTGGCAGCTTCATCGTTCGACTTGGTTATGGCAGACCGCTCGTCGCCACTGTTGTATATTGGGCAACGGGATCTGACAGTGCGGTACAGTGATCAAAGTGCCCGCATCACGGTCGTGTTTTGCCCTGAGATTAGTGGAATGCTGCTATGCCGAGTAGACTGTATCAGTCTGAACATTCTACATCAGGATTATCCTAAACCGTTGGTGCCGATAAATTCTTTAAGGGCGACGGACGCTCCATTACATCCGGGCGACACGGTAGCCCCTTCCAGTGGTCCCTTTCTCCGCGGCGTTTACATTCCGGTGGAGCCTAGTGCGGAACAGATTTCTGTCGTCGAATCGGCCATCATGGCAGAATTTGATGTAGTGTTCGACCAAGACGACGAGTTACGTCAGATGGTTGGCCCAGACATGGAGATACAAATACGCGATGATGCTGTCCCCTTCTACGTCAATGGCGCGCGCCCAATTGCGTTCGGCGACCGCGTCGAAGTCAAGAATAAGCTGGACGAACTGGTCAAGAAGAAAGTGATTGTGCCTGTCAGTGAGCCGTCGGAGTGGGCCGCACCGTTGGTAGTGATCCGCGGTCCAGGCGGTAAGCTTCGGATTTGTGTCGACCACACGCGCTTAAATAAATTCGTCAAACGGCCTACACACCCGACTCGCACGCCACGGGACGCAGTGGCCGAAATCGACAGCGAATGTCGCTTCTTCACTAGTTTCGACGCTGTGAACGGTTACTACCAAATCCCCCTTCATCCATCCAGCCAGCACCTCACAACGTTCATGACTCCATGGGGACGGTATAAATTCTTACGCGCATCCATGGGCCTATGCAGCTCCGGCGATGAGTACAACCGGCGGGCGGACGCGGCATTTGCAGCCATGACCAACACCATAAGAGTGGTGGACGATTTGCTGCGCTTTGATCGCTCGTTTCCAGCACATGTCGCCGGCGTCTGCGCGATCTTGCAAGCCGCCCGTGTAGCTGGGATTACGTTTAGTAAGGAAAAGTTTCGCTTCGCCCAACCCCGAATTTCTTGGGTCGGCTATGACATTCAACACGGCGGTATCACAATCGAGGAAGGTAAATTGAAGGCATTATCACAGTTCCCCCGCCCAACCAATATCTCGGAGCTCCGATCATTTATGGGCTTGGTAGAACAGTTGGCGGGATTCTCAACAGAAGTAGCTGCCGCAAAAGCCCCTCTACGCCCTCTGCTCAGCACTCGCAACCCATATGTCTGGACGGCAGACCACGACCAGGCCTTCGAAGCAGTGAAGCTAGCCCTCGTTTCTCCTCCAGTGCTCGTTCATTTCGACCCGGGACGAGAAACTACAATTCAGGTCGACGCGTCGCGGAAAAATGGCATGGGATACGCCCTACTACAGCGCCACGGCGATTCATGGCGGTTGGTGGACGCCAACTCACGCTGGTGTACGGACACCGAATCCCGATATGCCATCGTGGAACTGGAGTTGGCCGCCGTAGAATGGGCTATCCGGAAGTGCCGCCTGTACCTGTCGGGCCTACCTAACTTCACGTTGATGGTCGACCATCAAGCGCTGGTGGCGATCCTTGACAAATATACCCTCGACGCAATCGACAATCCAAAAATCCAGCGACTTAAGGAGCGCTTGTCCCCATATTCTTTTACCACCGTGTGGCGCAGGGAAAAGACCATGCAATACCGGACGCACTTTCACGAGCACCCGTGAACGACCCGGCAGTGGACGATGAATGCGTTGGGACGGAACTAGCATTCTCCGTGCGTCATGTAGTTATTCAGAGCGTCAACGCAATTATCGAACCGGAAGACGAAGCAGTTTCACCGAGTCATCTGCCGGATCACCTTCTCGACGATTTACGCACGGGAGCAGCAGCCGATCCTCATTACCTTGACCTCATTGCTGCAGTTGAATCCGGATTTCCTACGAATCGTGCGCTCATTCCGACCCACATCCGTCAATTCTGGTCAATTCGCGATCAGCTGTCCACAGATGGCGGCCTCGTTCTGTACGGCTCGCGCATCGTTATCCCTCTCGCATCACGCCGTAAAATCCTCACGAAATTGCACGCGGCTCATCAGGGGATCGTGAGGACAAAACGGCGCGCACAACAGACCGTTTATTGGCCGGGAATCACCAATGACGTCACGATGTTGGTGGAGCGCTGCGCCACCTGCCAGGAACGCTTGGCGAGCCAAGGCCAGGAACCGCTGTTGGCCGATCCTATGCCAACGTATGTTTTTGAAGACGTCTCCGTGGACTTGTTCCAACATGGGTCTCTACATGTCTTGGTTTATGCCGACCGTCTGTCAGGGTGGCCGGTAGTGCATCAGTGGAAGCATGACCCGACGGCCCGGGAGGTGATGCAGGCCGTCATCAGCAACTTCGTGGAATTGGGTGTTCCGATGCGCCTTCGTTCGGATAACGGCCCGCAATTTGATGCCGGAATTTTTCAGGCGGCTCTTCAACGCTGGGGAGTAGCGTGGGGCAATTCCACCCCGCACTATCCCCAAAGTAACGGGCATGCAGAGGCGGCGGTGAAAGCGGTGAAGGAGTTGGTGCTGAAGCTGGCCCCATCCGGAGATTTATCATCGGAGGAGTTCCTCGCCGGATTGCTGGAATTCCGGAATACTCCGCACGAGACGGGACTGTCGCCGGCTCAAATCGTTTTTGGCCATCAGCTCCGCTCTATCGTTCCAGCTCACCGCTCATCCTACGCCAGCCAATGGAAAGAGGTTATGGCGGCGCGAGAACGACAGGCTGAAGCGAACGCGGCCACGAAATTCCGCTTTGACTCCCGAACCCGTCCACTCTGCCCCCTCCCTGTCGGGGCGCCGGTACGTGTTCAGGATAACAAAACAAAATTATGGAGCCACATTGGGGTGATCGTCGCGGTTGGCCGATACCGGTCATATCGTGTCAAATTCGCTAGCGGCAGCGTGCTTTGGTGCAACAGGCGATTCATCCGTCTCATGGTACCTTCAACGGCCGAGGAAGAGGGCGGCGCAGAACCGGAGTCAACGGAGACGAGCGACCAACACGCAGCGACGACCATGGACCGCCCGGAAGACGGGCGGCAGCCGGCAGCAACCACCCCACCAGCTCCCCGCAGAAGCGCCCGTCAACGCAAGCCCCGGGTTATGTTTTCAGTCTAACGTCCCATGTTTAATCATTGAGATGTTTCATTCCATGTCCTTAATGTCTACAGCAATCCATAGTTAATGTCAATTCATGTTTAATCATCGATTTGTGTCATTCCATGTCTTTCATGTCTAATGCCATCCATGTCGGTGTCAATTTATGTTTAATCATCGATTTGTTTCATTCAATGTCCTCCATGTCCCTCATGTTCAACGCGCCAACCGTCGTGGATTATTATGTGTCTCATGTGCCCAAATCAGTTCCTTATTTGTGTACGCGCATACCACACCCTCATTATCTAGATATTGAAGCCGCCGCCCGTACGTCGACAGCCGTCGACAGCGTACGTCGGCTCGGGAGGAGTTGTTGTGTATCGATGACATTCTCCGTGTACGGGAGATGTCGCGACGGTCGTGGCAGCGACGGGCTAGAGAGAGAGATGAGAGGTGGACATTCGGGCTCGCGACTCCTCGCGTTAAGGTTCTCCCTTCGTGTCCGCATCTTACCCTTGTGTGTAATCTTCGTTGTCTAATTTAGTTGTGCTGTCTTAATAAAGATCTTAACGTAGACACAACAAAAGAGATTATTTTTTTGGTGTCCGCAAACACAAACATGGAAGCAGATGATTTAGAAATTTCACCATTGTCTTCTCAGGTTGTTTAACGAAACTTGTCCGGTCAATGTCAATTTTTTGGTTTAAAATTGACATTGTGTCGATTCTGGAATTTTCTTGAATGTTTACGTTTATTTACACTAAAGTGTTGTGTTTGACGTGTGGTAAAACATTGATATTTTTATATCTATTGCAGCCACAAAGAAGTCTGATGAAAAAGTTGGAGCTCTACGATGCTTTGTATGGTTACACAATGGCATTAGTGATAACATCTCTACAGAGCTAGTAATGCACAAAATTTTATTCCTTTAAATTTTTGTTTTAAAATAATTACAATATTTATTAATGTATTGCAATTATAGGATAGAAAGTTCATAATTGATGAAATTGACAAAAGCATTGCTGCAGTTCTATTTGTCCAATGTGTCCATCGAAATTGGATAAATATGAACCTGCTAAAATTCTGCTTAACAAGTTAAGTGAGAGGCGCATGTATGTTGAAAATTTTATTTTAAAAATTGAAAAAGACGACAGTGGGTGAGTTTTGTTCCAATTATTATTTCTATTACAAAACTTTAATTCCAAAATTAACCTAAACTTAAATCTTTATCGATTTCATTAGATTATTGTAACAGAACTGCGTGTGCGTCACTAGGCCTACGGCTATAGTGACGCATCGCACACCTGTCAACTGACCTGGGGGTGGGTTTTCTATGGGATACTTTTGTTATCGTTTTCTATTCGTGTCGCAACCTAACTCTTTTCATATAAAAGGGTGCGATATTCTTCTCTCAGGGCCAGATCCTCTTCTTAGTTCAAGTGACCGGGTGCTCCTAAAGCGACCCGGCTCTAGTTGTATTTGGTATTGAAAACTATCTTGTATTCGTATTTAAGCTGTGTTGTGCCGTCCCGTAACGCCGATTCCAACTAACTACATCCGAGTAAAGGTATTGTCTCCTCGTTTATTATTCTTCTCCTTCATATCCTTTCCTATCAATTGTAGTTTCCGACTATACACAATAAAACGTTACATTGTGAGCAAACGCATTATCTCGAATATTCATTCCCGTAAGAGACAAGATGCACACGCCGTGTAGTCTCTTACATCTGGTGGCAGCGGCGTCGGAATGCACTCACAATGTTAATGAATAAAAGTATTAGTCTTAAAACAGTTGATTTAGAAAAATCTTTGCCAGTTTGGTGTAATTCTAACTCCGATATTTCAAAAAAAAGGGAAAGTTTCCCCCATTTCCTGTTCGTAAATCTAAATTGTCTCTTTTGCGTAAGGTTATCCCCCATCGTTATTCTACTCGTTCGTTCGTTCGTTCAAAATAGAAAGTTACTTGATATTGGGATCCCCAAAACTTCTCCTAGCATTAAGAAACCTTCGAGGTGGGAACGCGCAAAGGCGGTTATTGATACAAGTCCCTCTCTTCTTGCAAAGACTCTTAGTATTCTCCAACTTACCCCTTCGTCACCTGCATCCTCTGAGGCAGATTCTCCCAAAGTTTTAACTGAAAATCCTGTTGCATAACTTCCTACCGGTCTCGACCCATCACTATTTAACAACCAGCCCTGCTGATCGACCGTCCCTTTCTCTGATTTTTGCTCGGGGAGAAGAGTGTTTGACAGAAACTTCTTCCAATTCCGATAGTTACGAATCAGACACAAAACTTGGAAAAGAAGTCGTCTCAATCTTAAACAAACCAGATGAATCGACCAAGCAAACAGAGAATCAATTATTTACTGAGCCAGGCGTGCGAGGAGGTCGGAGCTTCCGTCCTAGAACATCCACGCGAATACAAATTGTCTCCGACGACAGCATTCCGGACAATCTTGTGGGAATTGAAAAGTGCGGTAGCGAGTTATCAAATAACAAAGAAGGAAACACAGCATCCGGAGTACAAATCGTTGGTAGCTCAGATGAAGCTGGTGCTCGCATCTCCCTTTCTACTAGCCCAATTATACCCTATAATTCCCAGCCGTGTCCGTCTGGCAACGGGGAAAACCCTAGCTATCACAACGTTTCCATATTACGACAAGACTTTATTAACGCCCAGTACGCAAGAGCTACTGAAGCGGTTCCTAGCAAATTTGAATTTTTATACAAGCAACAAGATTCAGGAGGACATTGCGATAATATTTTACCTGGTGGAAGCGAATCGTTTGTCCAATTTGTGAACAACAGGAAGGCGGAATTCCATTTTATCAGCTTCCACGACACATTTTCCCGCGAGAGAACACCTCACGGGCTCCTTCGCCAACTCTCCATCGAGCTGACACAGAGCCTCTATAAGAATCACGGTAAGCAATTTACAATCTGGATTCCGAAGACCATCGTCTTTATTCGCGAACTGTTGACGCTTGGAGGGGTATCAGTGGCTGTACATTCGCTCACCCTCCGTCTACTGAGGTGTACCGAGAAGAACCCGGACCTTCCAGCGCCCATTTCGGTGGAGATACCTCTTGCTTAATAGACCTACGTCTCTTTGTGCACAGACTATTAGCGATAGAGCCGCCCCCGTTACCGTTGGTATTGACTTCACCACCGCCATTCCCGCCCATAGACATCCCTCGACCTCAGTTGCCGATTCCGGTAACGATTCCGGTACTCCCGGAACGGAAAGTAACTCCGTTTACATTCCCATCTCCACCGAATTACCGTCTCGTACGACAAATATTTCCGGAAGAATCCGTGTCAACACCGACGCCCAATCCAGTCCAAGCGTCTGAAACGAACCGGCCGATAGCCCAGATATCAATAGACCGTATACGCTAGGAAGGAAATCCGGAAATAGAAAGGAATTGGCAGATATACAAGAAAAGGTTACGAAAGGGGCGACTACCTCACGGGGAACCCCAGTCCCCTTTCTTAACAGCTTCGGGACAACCCGTCGCAACCTAGAGGACCTCCTCCCCTCAATACCTCGATCGTTGCCCTTGTCGATCGCTGGGACTCTATTTCAGAATCAGGTTGGAACAATAAACAATCAGGAGAAGCGAGTCCAGGAAAAAAGTTTCGTGCAAAGGCAAGAATTGATCAGAATTAAAGCCAGCCGAAGACGCCTACAAGTGTCATTAGATCAACTTGCTCAAGCCCTATCCCAGGATCTAGTTCAGTAGCCATGGATTCCCCTCTCAATTTGTCGACCATCGCTAATGTAATGGCTCTGGGTGATTTACACGATTTGCAGAAAGGAAATCGTGCACTCACGATGCTTTTACAACTACCTAGTTTTAGTGGTGGGCCGACTACTCTTCGTTTTCATAGATGGATTAAGTTATTTGATAACATCGTAGCCATGTCTAATTGGACCGATGACGAAACAGTGAACATGTTGATAACTAAGCTGACGGGACCAGCTCATGACATGCTGCAGAATATTCTGGATAGTGTAACAAAGGATTATCAGGAGATTAAAAAATTATTGCATGAAAGATTACACGGGAACGAGAATCAGGATTATTTTCAGGCTCAATTAGAAGAGATAAAACGTCAGCCAGGAGAAAATATAATAGCATATGGATTCAGATTGAAAAATATTTTCGAGCACGGGTATCCCAAGAATAAACAGCCAACGAAAGCAGAAGAAGCAAATGTTGAGACAAAAATTTCTGTCGGGACTCGATCTCAAACTTAAGAATAAAGTACGTTATAAGGAATTTAAAGATAACAAAGAGCTTGTGCGGGAAACGGACAAATATACCGATTGGAAGCAGAAAAGAGGAAGGTAGCAAGAGAGAATTTGTTAATGCAATCACATCGGCGAAAGCGTCGTCTGATTCGCCACTCATTTGGACAGCCATCGAAAAACAAAACGAGACTATCAAGGCAATCACAACAGGGTCTCGTATGAACTTACAAACAACTGAAATCATTGGCCCGCCGGTAGTTGTAGGTGATATCAACCAACAAGTACCCGTCGCTCTATCAAATCTTTTAAGAACAGCACAGCTACCGCCATTACAGTGAAACACAAGAGCACAGTTAGCGCCTACCATAGAGCAGTCGACTTAGCTCTAGCCTGCTGTTTATCAACAACGGCCACAAAATACCTTTTACCAGAAACGGCCACAAGGTCCATTTTATCAGCCACGGCAACCAGGGCCCTATTATCAACCAAGACAAGCTTATCCGGCGTTCCAAAATCAGTTCAGGCCCCCAGCTCAACTACGCCCGATTCAATCGACACAGGACTTCCGTTCTCAGCCTAGGTCTCCACTTTCATCAATAACCTGTTATCTATGTGGTTACAAGGGACATTATCAGAGTGAATGTTGGCAACGCGAAGTAGTACATCCTCAGGTGCCTGCCGTTGCAGATGAAAGACAAAGAATGTTGACTTTTTATACCTGTGGAACGGCCGGTCACCGCTCGACTACCTGTCCAAATAAAGTGGCTAATATATCTGGCCCTGGTTTGAGGCAGGGAAAAGCTTAGACACCAACTGCGGCTTTGGGTCAGTTGGTAGGGATGCCTCAGAAATATTAAAACCCCAGCAAGTAGCTTATGTGACGCAGTTGAAAAATAGCACAGCCCCACGAGTAATGATACGGATAAATGGGAAAGAAACGGAAGCACTGTTTGATACGGGTGCAGCGAGAAGTCTACTACACGAAAATGTGTATAGGTCACTACCACCGAATATGCAGCTGGCCAGCGCAGAGCCCTCAGTAGCGTTATTTGATGTTCAGAATAAAAGGTTAGGTAATTTAGGGAAAGCCACGTTACGGATTACATACGGAAATAAAGTTTTGGAACACGAATTTATTGTTACAAATGGTATAACGGAAATGTGCATATTTGGGATAGACGCTATTCTAAAGCACGCATTTGTTTTATGCGGTAAAACAAAGGCGATTTTTATTGCTGGTCAAGAAGAGACTACGCAGCCATCTTATCAGGGAGACAAGGAAATGAAGGTTGTAGGGAGGGAGTCTATTCCCCCTTTCACTGCTCGTTTTGTTGAAACTACCATAAGTGGAGCCGGGTATTCCCTTCTTGCGGGATTTCCGTTCATTTTTAGTCCGGCGAGAGTATCGCCGGACTCGGTAATTTTAGATGCCCGGAGACAGGGAAATCTGCCGAGTTAATTAGTTATTGAAGAAAGTTATAATGTAACGCGTGGCGACGGAATTTATCATGTACTCGTGGAGAATGCTAGCAAAAGAGAGATCGTATTACAAAAAGGTTGTACCTTAGGTACAATCAAGATGGGTTGCCAGATAGTTGGCGCGGTCAGGGAAGAAATAGCCCAAGATCTAGACACCGGTGAAGGAGACTGTCTTGACCCTAGGTGAGGCTTCAATCGAACTCGCTGTTGCATCAATTGACGAACGGTTTCGTCCAGGGATGAGAAACTGCTTACTGAGCACTCACAACTGTTTTTAAAAGGCGACCGACTAGGTTGCACGAGTGTTATCAAACATCAAATAAACACTCAGGGAAAAGGCCCTATCAGACTACGACCCTTTCGCACGGCGAGGAAGTACGAGGAGGAATTATAACGTCAACTCCAGTCATTGCTGGAGCAGGGTATTATAGAATACTCTACGTCTCCTTGGGCGGCCCCAGTCGTATTAGTATTAAAGAAAGACGGAACATTAAGACTCTGTATTGATTTTAGAAGATTGAATGATATAACGTTAAACGATTCTTTTCCATTACCACGAATTGATGAAACTCTAGATAAATTATGTCGCGCGAAATACTTTACGACCTTAGATATGGAGTCAGGATACTAGCAGTTCGAACTAGATGAGGAATCAAAAGAAAAAACAGCTTTTATAGTAGAAAATAACTTATATCAGTTTAAACGAATGGCTATGGAACTTTGCAATTCTCCCGCTATATTCCAACGGACCATGAATTCGGTCCTAAGAGACGTCTTGGGGAAGAAAGCGTTGGTTTATTTGGATGACGTAATTATTTACTCGAAAACGGTTGAAGATAATCTGAAAGATATCGCGGAAGTTTTTACATTGATACAGAAAGCACAACTAAAACTAAAATTAAAGAAATGCCAGTTCTTCCAAATGGAAGTAAACTATTTATGGCATATTATTACATCGGAAGGAATAGCACCAGACCCAGCTAAAATAGAGAAGATCAAAGATTATCCAGTCCCGAAATTGGTCGATGAAGTCAGATCTTTTCTCGGTCTAGCGGGGTATTACCGAAGATTTATTCAAAATTTCGGAAAGGTAGCAAAGCCCCTGACGGGCAAAACACAAAAGGTTGCTATGCAAGCAGCTTTTATCTGGGCACAGGAAGACCAAGTTGCTTTTGAATACCTCAGGACTTGTTTAATTTCAAAACCAATTTTGGCTTATCCATATTTTCAGCAACATTTTCTTTTATTTGCAGATGCCTGTAACTATGTCATTGGGGCTGTTTTATCACAGGTCCATGAAGGAAAGGAAGTCGTAATTTCCTATTTCAGTAGACAGCTTCACAAATCGGAAATGAATTATCCTACCATCGAAAGAGAAGCTCTGGCGGTAGTAGAGGCTATTAAACATTTCAAATACTACTTGCTTGACCGTCCTTTTACAGTGCTTAGCGACCATGCCCCTTTACAGTGGCTCAAAACCTTTAAAGATACAAATAATAGACATGCAAGATGGGCAGTTGAACTTGGTAGCCTTAATTATAATATTCAGTACAAACCAAGAAGAATTCATCAAAATGCAGACTGCCTTTCACGTCTTAAAATCGCTACAGTCCACGCAAGCGACGAACTGAAAGAAATATGCGTACAGCAGGCTCAAGACCCTTTATGTATACACATTAGAAATTTTCTAGACGAAGGAGTACTCACCGAACAAAACACAAAAGAATATCCCGTTTGGGCCAAAGAAATTACACTTTACGCGGTTATAGAAGGGGTACTATGCCGAAAAGAAATCCCAACAAAGAAAAGGAGGCAGCATTGAATCCTAATACAGGTAGTCCTACCGATCGCCTTCCGCCCCTTAGTTATGAAGCACCTACATGATGACCCTATGTCTGGCAATCTCGCGTACTATAGGACGTATCTGCGAGTAAGATATAACTACTACTGGCCTACTATGAGAGAAGACATTAAAGAATACTGTAGGGTGTGCCAAAGGTGTTTTAAAAACACAAAGTCGACCTTTCGAGCCTTTTTACACCCCCTGGAGTTAGCTAAAGCGACTTTTGATGTAGTCGGAATGGATTTTATGGGGCCAGTTAAACCACCATCCAGCCACGGAAACAAATACATTATGGTCGTGACAGATTATTTTTCAAAATACGTAGAAGTTAGAGCCCTTCCGGATCAAACAGCTATCACAACGGCCGATGCATTTCTTGAAATGATCGTGCGACGACATGGAACACCAAAAGCCATCGTGTCGGACAGAGGGGTAAATTTCACATCAAGAATTTTCCAACGGTTATGCAAATCGTTGGGAATAAAACAAAAGCTAGCAACGTCCTATCATCCAGCTACAAATGGGGAAACAGAACGATTCAATAGTTACGATTTCAACACTTACGATGCTATTACGAAAGGAGCTGATTGACAGCCATACGGAGACTGGGAAGATATGTTGGGCGACGTTTGTTTCGCATATCATTCGTCCGTTCACTCATCAACTCAAGATACTCCTTTCTTTTTACTATACGGTCGCGATCCCAACGTTCCGATCCATAATTTACTAGGCGCAATCCCTTGATCTAAATTTCCTGCTTCAGACTTTGTCAGTCTTCGGATGAAATCTCTTAGTATCGCTTTCCAACGCACTAAGGAAGAAAATTCTTAATCTAGAGAACAACAAAGGGAGCAATACAATTAACGCGCGACGGCGTTGCGTTATCAGGTGGGCGACAGAGTCCTTCTCGATTTAAAAGTCCGTACGAAGGAAGAAAATAAGAAATTCATTTCTAAATATCGTGGACCATTCAGAGTGTCTAAAGTATACAATAACGAAACAGTAGACATAACGAAAAACTCTTTTGTCTCCAAAAAAAGTCCATGTTAACAGTCTCGGCCGCTTAACGACTCCATGATATGGCGGGACGAATTTTGTCCTGAGCTCGAAGACGCCACTGTTTTCCCAACGTCACCAGTTCCATCCAAAAGGGAAGAACAAGCTGATGGGGTTGTGCAAGAAGCCGATAACAGACCGGCAACACCAGAAGCTGGAAATAACAACCCTGCAACTGTCAACGAAGACGCGGAGCTTCTTGTTCCATTTCATGGATGGGATTAAATTGATAGTGATTAACCACCAGCTGTGAACATCCTTCCGCTAGACAAAGAAGTTAGTTAGGAGCCTCCCCCGCTACCCCAGCTCGGAATAGAAAGAAATAGAAGGGTTACAAAGGTCCCAAAAAGGTTGATAGATGAAAAATAGGAAGATTTAATTCTTGTCCTTTTTTTGCCAACTGCAATACTGGTCATGACACTTCTGTCAGCCTTGCAGCCTTGTCAACTTTTTCTTACACAACACAACCGTGTTCAAAAAAAATAGATAAAACAAGAAATTACAAAAATAAAATAAACAAATAAAATACATCAATTTGGAAATGCAGGATATCGGAAAAAACACAGACTCGCAAACTCGTAAAAACAAAAAGGAAAAAGAAAACAAATCTTGATTTGAGTTTTTTCCCACGGGTGGGAAGCAGATCTAGACAACAATTTTTGAGAAAAATTAGGGGGTCAACATACACCATTTCCCATTTTGATCCGCGTTGGTAAAAAAGCTTAAAAGAGCAAACGTTTTTAGCTAACAGCCCAATCCTTTTTCTTACGTCCAGCAGGACAGAGTAAACGGAAAAGTTCAATTGATTTTCGTGAAATGTCTTCATCACAAGCACAACGTGAGTTCGACAGACGTATGCGGTCTAACACCCCATTTCATGGGATGTGGGAAGAAGGGATGTGCTCCATACGTGACTCGCACAAATGGATGGACACATCAATTCCAACCCGAGTTTTGTTTACTTTAGACGAGATGTCAGAAAAATTGCTAAATTCGCCACATTACATGTGGGCGATTGTACGGAAGCAGAACGAGTCGCCGAAGACAACGGGATCGGACAGTACTAACAACGACTCTAGTTAAAGTGATTCTCTAGTTCCACAATATGACAGTTCAGACACTGACTGCCAAGAAACAAGTGAAACAGAAGGGCCAGGTACGCGAGATTCATCGTTTTACTGGGCTTCAAAAAACTTGGGAGACGACCGAAGCGACGACGACGACCCCGAAAGTCGTTTCAGCGATCGTTCATCGGGAAGTGCGACAGTTGAACCGGAAATGGGCCGTGTGCAGGAGAGAAGACCCGCGACTCACCCTTTTTGTTGGCACTCAGTTTAATGAGAGTTAAGGAAGAGCCTGAGACGGACTTTCAAATTATTTCGCACTCGATCAGACAGCCACCACTGGCCCGTTCCACAACCCAGTATGTCCGACGTGGCATACAGACCACCCTGGAAGAATTGCTTTTAAAGGTGGGGTGGGGATTGTTTAATGACATTATTGTGTGTGTTACTTTACATTTACATCGAAGTGTTTTACGTCACCACCGAACCACCCACCCCTCCACTTAATTTTATCCTGCCTTACACAGAGTAACGTCATCTACTCTGGGCCCAATTTTTTGGGGGATTGAATGACAGGTTCATTTTGAAATCCGTTCTCAATTTTGTGTGATTCTTATATTCATTGCAATTTTCTTTTTCTCGTCTCCCATTAATTTTCTCGTCTTCGATACATTTCTTTTCTCGTCTTTAAATCTTGCGAAGCATTTTCTTGAGTTTATTTATTTTTTTAAATAACTTTTTCGTCTTAGTTAAAAAGCTTTTTCAGTTTCTCGTCTCCGTTTAATTTTTGTTTCTTGTCTTAATTTAAATCGCAAGTATTTTATTTGTCTCGTCTTCGTCTACTTAATTTTCGTCCCATTTATTTTATCGTCCCAACAGTTGTAACGTTAACACTGTAATTTTTTTCCCCTTAAATTCTTCGTTAAAACTTAATTTCCTCTTTTCTCTTAAAAACAAAACCCACGAAGAAATAAAATTCAAAAAAAAATACATAAAAAAACATAAAAATAAATAAACAAATAGAGAAAATAAATAGAAAACAACATATAAAAATTATAAAATTATAAAAATAATAAATCAATTTAAAAAAGTAATACCTCCAGTAAAGAATGGAGAAACGCCAGTGAAAGAAAGGGAAAGTACAAAGCGGTAAAAGCCTCCAAAGAATGAACAAGAAGGCGATAAGGAAAAAAAGGTTCCTTGGAAATGAAGGAGGAGATGTCATTGAGAGAAGGAAGGAGAAGCCAATAGAGAAAAGGGGAAAGTGAAAACTTTTTTCTTCTTGACCTTTTGGTCAAATAGGCCTAGAAAACGAAAAATTAAAACAAAGTTATTTTTCTTTCGTTTTCTAGTACATACCTATTAAATATACCAACCAACAATTTAAACAGGTTAGTAACAAATCAGTTTGATCAAACAACCAGTTCAAATACAACTCACAATTTTATTCCTACTGGTCCACAAAGATTAAAAAACAAATTAACATTTAATTCACTACAGACAAACAAGTAAAAAAATTCCCCCCATATAAACAACAAACCAGCAAAAGGATTTCGATAACACTCATGCAAAGAAATCAAAATAGAACCAAACCACTGTTAACCTCCAAATAAGAATAAACAAAAACAAAACATTCATTTTGCCGACGGAAAACCAAGGAGGAAACAAATGCGTAGGAAGTACGTTGAATTAATGCAAGAAAAGCGAAGGCATACGCCATCTAGCGCGCTAGCGCGAACATAGACCACAACAATTTACCAGAATAACCATAAACCAGCTTTTTTAGAATCAGTAAAGTAAACATTTTTACGTAAAATCACAACCATAACAACATATTTACCTGAGGAAACATCCAGCACATTTTTTTTAACACACCAGTACACCTCCAAATCAATATTTTTTTCCCTCTCTTTTTCATCCGACACACAAATTTAAGGAACATTTCTCCCGTACATTAAAAAACTTTTTCAAGTTAACGAATTTTTGACTTAAATTGCCATGACCGTTCCCATGAATAAACACAAAGTACAAGCAAACGTTCACAGATTGTTTTCAACACATCCAAAAATACTTTCATTTTCCATCATGGCCTATGGCTAATTCTCCCTCTGTGCTACTGTGTCACTTGCAGACACTGAAACAACAGCCTTGTAAATTCCTTTCTACAATCGCCTTTCTACCCCGCGGCAGACAACTTTTTTTGGCTCCAAATGAAAACCACGCCCATTCAGGCTTAGCTTTTTCTCCAGCTACTACTACTCTCTGCCAAGAAGTAGTAATGTACACGGCTTTTTCGTATTTGATACAACGAAACAAAAATGGAAAAAGGCATTGTATTCAAACAACCACCATAATACAACATAAAACAAAATTAACGCCAGATTTCGTTCGACGGCCTTCAATCACCAATGTGCAGTCGACCCAAATCGGGATACTCCAGTTCCTCAACGTCGAAAGAAATGCCCTCAGGAAAGAAAACATCCATTCCTGACTCGTAATACCACAAAAAGCGAGCCGACAGAATATCGAAAACATCATGATACCTCGCGTAACCAGGGTACTGCCTAACAAATTATAACCATACAGCCGTTTAAATTTAACATAAAAAATTTAAAAAAAAAAAGAGGAGCACTTACGCATTAAACGCTCACTTAAAGTTGGAGAAACAAAACCGCCTTCTCGAGGCCTATACTCCGTCAACACAAGAAACTGCCAGCTGCCCAACGGTTGTTGAAGCAGCCAATTAAATCGAAGCCTATCGTTTAGGCTAAGATGAATGTCGTCCGGGATATAGAAAAACTTCAGAGCGAGCTCTAGAGCGTGCTGCTGAGAAGACTCCATTATAAACTATAAAATCAATATAAAATAAAGGCTACCACATCTCAAGATTGAAGAGACGCGTCGTTCTGGCGGGGCCAACCCCCACCAATTAAACAGCGCCATCGTCTACCATCAAACGTGTAGTCACTTCTGACTGTCTCCACAACAAAACCTTTTCATTTTTCCCCAGTAAATTTATTTCTACCGATTCTTTCTGTACAGAAATTAAAGTAAAGATGACTATCTATATTCAATTCTACTACTGCTTTCCGTGTGCGCGTCTGCCTTCGAGACTACAGTTTGTAACTGTAAAAATCCAATCCGGCAAGAACATCGACGATGACCATTGTCAACCAATTCGACGACCTACACAATGCAACGCCGATTACGCTATCTGGACTGATAGAAAAGACGGATTAAAAGTGCGCGGCTATGTATGCAGACGGTGGGAAAAAATCAACCATACATCTACAACTCTCTTTCTACAACAAATTGTCGTTCCCGACAAACGTGCTGTCAACACATCAAAAGCGGAATGCAAAATCATGGCTCAGACAAAACGGTGCGAAGAAATGCCGATGAAATTTGCCGACGGCAAAAGGCTATATGTACCTGAGCCATCACAGGACGGCGCATGGATGCGCACAATCTCGACACTAGTGCTGAACTGCATGGTGGAAGAAATTGTCCTTATCCAAGAAGAAAAAGACCTGGTCGACATCCCATTAGGGCAGGCTAACATCACAGATGGTGTCCACACACACAACCACATGACTTTGATTTGGGATGTGGGCGATGCTGATCGCATTTCACATACACCAAGGCTCCTCATTCAGGGGAAAGCTACGATCACTCAGACATCTAAGACGACAGCCTTCAAACTGGAAGATGATTCTAACCAGTTAGCGTATCACATCACGCACACCGACCGCTGTATAACACTGTCTTGCGATTCTACAAACAATACTTTTGCAGTAGCTGGTGATAAACATTTGTTCTTCGTCATTCTAAAGCTGGGAAGCGACGGAAAAAAACATCAGACCTTATCCTCAACCGGACAGCAACAACACCGACAAAGGAAGAGCTCGAATACATCAAAATCCGGGATGACTATTACAGCTATAATGAAGCCAAAAGAACAACTCTCCTTAAGCTACTTCAATCTCATGTCCAGTACATTAAAGATAAAACGATCGACCACGAAAATGAGATCCTTTGCGCTGCCCATGACATGAATTGTCAAATCACACGGATTAAACATTCGTTGGCAATAGCAGCAGCACAATACGACGGCTGGTTAGCTGCCAGTATTCTTGGATTACCTACCTGTTTTACCATCCAGGCCAAAGGTATAACTGTGCTAATGAAAGAATGCCGCGCTGAACAGATCACTTTCACGACCGAAACAACTACTTGCGACCCTCAGCCCAAGTATGAAAATTTTACGATATCCCAAAATGGACAGGAGCTCACGACTTACCAAGCGTGCTACTGGTCAGACCATAATGTCAATTTCAACGGTAAATGTATCGCAACGACACCTGGAAATTGGCGGAAGCCACTATCATTCAAATGGAACAACACTGGCCCATCTCCTTTCGTTATATCGACGAGAATAGCTACAGATATCAATCGTCTACCAACCCAGGATACAAAGCTTTCATCACCAGCCCAATGAACATCATGGCGGACCTCACAGCAGCTATGGCAGAGCAGTCGAGTCATTCAAGTGGTATACAAGAACTCCACTCACGCCAGTGCAAACAATCATCATGACAGCAGCCGAAAAAACTCACGTAGCGGGACAAATGGGTTGGTGGGAGACGTTCAAACTGGTTTTATTTATTACCAGTTTGGTATTCGTCTTCGCCTTCCTAATCGCCTTTTTACGATATTTTGGAATTTTCGCGCTTCTTTTCGCCATGTGCTGCAAGCCTCGCCCACGCGTCCATACATACCGCGTTCGGCGTCAACGCCGTGAAAATGTTTTGGATTCCGCTGCAGCTGTGGAACTACGAGATCTTCTCCCATCTGCAACCAACCGACCAGCTTGGTAGATTACGGGGCGTAATCCAAGGGGCCCGGGAGCCATGTAACAGAACTGAGTGTGTGTCACTAGGCCTATGGTTATAGTGACGCATCACACGACTGAGCATTTCCGGGACAACCCCTTTTCCTTTCTACTACCACCGCGGCTTTTTTCTCCTTTTAGATTGCATCTCAAGACATAAATTATGCGCCCTGTGCGTGTAATTCAAATACTATTTACCCCATTTAAATTCCCTTTAAAACTCAATTAAGTCAGTTGACACAACTGTCAACTGACCTGGGGGTGGGTTTTCTATGGGATACTTTTTGCTATCGTTTCTCTATTTGTCGCAACCTAACTCTTTTCATATAAAAGGGTGCGATATTCTTCTCTCAGGGCCAGATCCTCTTCTTAGTTCAAGTGACCACCCGGTCACACCGGGTTCCTAAAACGAGCCGGCTCTAGTTGTATTTGGTATTGAAAACTATCTTGTATTCGTATTTAAGCTGTGTTGTATTGTGCCGTAACGCCGATTCCAACTAACTACATCCGAGTAAAGGTATTGTCTCCCCGTTTATTATTCTTCTCCTTCATATCCTTTCCTATCAATTGTAGTTTCCGACTATACACAATAAAACGTTACATTGTGAGCAAACTCATTATCTCGAATATTCATTCCCGTAAGAGACAAGATGCACACGCCGTGTAGTCTCTTACAGTATTCATGGAGGAAGAATCGATGTCAGTAGAGGAATGCCTCTTAGATGAAGATGTCGTTATAGTTGGTGGAAGTAGTCGTGTGAAGTCTGTTGAAATACATACACGTATATCTGCAATGGAATTGTTGGGATTCAGGTAAACTTGAATGATTAATCATGACTTAATAATAGAATTCATGATTAATAACTTTTTTTTTTGTATTTTGAAGCAGCAGCAAGAGAACGTTTTGGAGGCAGCACTTGCTAAACGAGATTGCCTTGTTATCATGCCAACGGGTGGTGGAAAATCTGGTTGCTTCATTATTCCAGGCTTGATGGTTCAAGGCGTATTCATCGTAAAATCACCTTTAAAGTCGTTGATGTACGATACAATGACTTATTTAAACGCTTTAGGGGTAATTCAAATGATTTTTCATTTTTTCTATTGAATTAAACGTGTTGCTTAATTCTTTTAGGTCAAAGCCGTATTAGGCTGCAGCGAAACTAACGAAAAATCTTCCGAGTTTTTTTCATCACTTACTACACATTCTACCGGTAGAATTAATAATTAGAGATAATTTGAAATTCAAATTTTATAATTCTAAATTTAAATTTCGTTAGATGTAAAATTTATTTTCTTTACTCCAGAAAAGCTAATTAACTCTTTGAATGTTGTGGGAGAGCCTCGTAAGTTACAATAGATTCTTACTGCCCTCTATCTGAAAAACAATCTCGTGAGATTCGTCATTGATGAAGAACACTGTATCAGCGTGTGGGGCGCAGAATTTCGGTAATGTTTTAAAAAATTTTAAAGGTCAAATGTAATCACGAACTAAATTTTTTCTTCAAAAGCAAGAACTATTATGCGATAACATCCAATTTATTTACCGTTTCTCATCGGCGGGTAGCTTGGACTTGTTGGTGAAAAGCTAGGCTGATGGTAAGCTCGGACTGTATGATGGACTCGTTAGTGAATAAGTCCGGAGATGTCGGGCTTCTGATATGGATAACTGATATTCCATCAGTTTTCATGTCTAATGGCTTGATGCGTATACTTAGAAATCCCCTTATATTAATAATTTAATATTCATGTTTCACTGAAAGAGATAAAGAATAGCCAAGTAGGAACTAGGAATTGTGTCAAATTTTCCCTACCTGAAAAAATTTAAAAAAATGAACAAAATTTCGGAAAATAAAATATTCCTATATTTCTACGTCCCTGTAAAAGGAGAATCATGATTTTTGAAAAAGGTTTAGGATTTTTGTATTTTTAACTTGAGATATCAGGGTGATTCCATATGAAAACAACCAAAAACTGTGGCGACCCATGGCGTCACAGGATCTCACGGATTTGATCGCCACTAGGGTTTTTCAATTAGAATTGATAGAAGAAAAAAATTTCCTGTAGTGTTTGAAAAAAAATGTCGCGTTTGCCTGGTGCGAAGGTTTGAAATTTTTAAAAGACCGCTTGACTGTATAATTCTGCGGTTTCTCATTATTATACACTTGAAAAAATTGAAACATAGAGGTGGATACAAACAAGAAGAGTCTGTTGCCAAAAGTAAAACGCCAAGTTAAGCGGCAGTAGCGCGAGTGATATATTTGCAAATCTTGGCAAACTTCTTCAGCTGGTAGTATGCGGTGCTGCACACTTTCCCAATCTGCTTTTGCATAATAAGGTGGGTGTCTAGTGATACGCCAAGGTAGCGCTCTGCGTTGGATGGAGGGACAGACGCCTCACCCAGTGCAAGAGAAATGTCGGCCAGTTGCTCTTAGAGTAATAAAAGTGCGTCGGATTTGGAGTCGTAAAACTGGATGACGTTATCAGCTATCCAATCCCTTAGTTTTGCCAACGCAGTTTGAGACCATGGATTAAGCACGGAGCTGGGAAGAATGGTCCGGAACTAGAGAAAACGACAGGTAGATTTGCTCGTCATCGGCGTAGAAGTGATCAGAGACGCCGTGCTTCAAAGAGATGGGATGAGTTGGGCTGTTGCAGAGAGTGAAAGGAATGGAGCCCAGTACAGACCACTGTGGCAAGCCATAACTCGTTTATCGGGCATTCAAAGGGCTGCACCAGTTCAGCGCCATCACGGGAAGACTTAGAGAAACTGGTGGGTGGTTTAAACGGCGGGAATGAGATTTTGGCGCTACATATGTGAATGAATTCATTGTTTTATGACATAATGGTTAGGGTAAGAATAATTAATTATTCTGTCTGGAATTTTAATCTGGTAGCAGAGTCGTCTGGATCGTCGACAAGTTTTAGTCATGGCGAAAATAAAAAATTGTGAAAATCTGTCAAATTTTAAAAGACCTAGAAGAACTTGTTCCACTTTAACACTTGAAAACCAGTTCAAAGTTATTCAATTACTAAAAGAAGATAAAAGTGAAAGGTGTTTCGCTGAAATCGCGGGAGTTTTTCGTTCACAAATTAACAGAATAAGCAAATCGAGGGAGAAAATAGAACATTTTTTTCAAGATAAGGTGTTCCAACCAAAAGCCAAAGTGATGGTCAATAGATCCCTGAACGCTAATCTTGACATAGCTGTTCACAATTGGTTTCGTGAAATGAGAAATCCCCTTGGCCGCCATAAACTACTTTCTTTGTCCCGGACAATAACGGCCATCGATATAAAGTACAGTGGCGGTTATTGTTACGTGTTTTAATCAGATCCAACGTGGTTCACTGCGATCGCGTGCCCAGTTATAGAGCCACCCTCTCATGGGGCCACTGCACCAGGTGGCCCGATGACTGGACCGCCACGTAGGGTAACTTACTTCTTTCTGGTCTTCCTGCCAGTCACCTTTGTCCACTGCAAAAGGCTCAATATGCTGTTGCCCACGTCGTCACTGGTGCTCGTCGTCGCGATCCAATGACGCGACACCTGAAAGATCTGTGATGGTGGTTAGAAGCTGCCGCAACCATGTGTTTGATCCGGATAGATCAGACACAAAGCCGGGGGTACAAAAAATCTTGGCAAAAAACAAAAAAATTTAACAAAGTATACAAAGCCAAAGATAGTTGTTTGGTAAAGATGACTATTCTGGAACGAGCGTTTGAGCTTTCAAGTAGTCGAATGATGATAGAACAGCATACGGCCGGGGTTTATGTATCCCATTTTGTAGCGGTGGCGTATGAAGTTTGGTGGGCGTATATTGGCCCAGAGGTGTGGTAGACAATTGTGTCTTTTAAGAAATTCGCAGGTTTTCAGGGTTTATTCTAGAATGTTCGAATGTTATAGAACGTTCCTTTCTAATTTTGTGCTGATAGAACGTGTCTAAGGTCCCATAAAAATTTCCGCGGGTTTTATATTTGTTCTAGAACGTTCTAGAATGTTTTTTGTAAATTTGTACCCAGTGCACTTGTTACAAATTTGTGCCAGGTGCACTTGTTAAAAATTGTGCCGAATGCATCGGTAAAAAATCTGTTTAAAATTTGGTGCAAGATGCACTTGTTTTTAAATTTGTTACGGCTGTCCATGTTGCAAATTTGTGCCAATTGCACTTGTTGCAAATTTGTGCCGAGTGCACTTGATAAAAATTTGTGTGGGATGCACTTGTTACAAATTTGTGCCAGGTGCACTTGTTGAAAATCTGTTCCGAATGCATCTGTTAAAAGTTTGGTGCGGGATGCACTTGTTTTTAAATTTGTTACGGCTGTCCATGTTGCAAATTTGTGCCAATTGCACTTGTTGCAAATTTGTGCCGAGTGCACTTGATAAAAATTTGTGTGGGATGCACTTGTTACAAATTTGTGCCAGGTGCACTTGTTGAAAATCTGTTCCGAATGCATCTGTTAAAAGTTTGGTGCGGGATGCACTTGTTTTTAAATTTGTGCCAGGTGCACGTGTTGCAAATTTGTGCCGAGTGCACTTGTTTCAAATTTTTGTCGAGTGCACTTGATAAAAATTTTTGCGGGATGCACTTGTGACAAATTTGTGCGAAGGCACTTGTTGCAAATTTGTGCCGAGTGCACTTGATAAAAATTTGTGCGTGATGCACTTGTTACAAATTTGTGCGAAGGCACTTGTTGCAAATTTGTGCCGAGTGTACTTGTTGCAAATTTGTGCCGAGTGCATTTGATACAAATTTGTGCGGGATGCACTTGATACAAATCTGTGCAGGATGTACTTGATATAAATTTGTGCGGATGCACCCATTTGTTGGTAACATTCGCCTTCGGCGAATACACACCTCATTAAAAAAAATGCACCCAATATTAATTTGTGCGTGATGTATTTGTTGTAAATTTGTGCCGAGGGCACTTGTTGCAAATTTATGCCGAGTGCACTTGATACAAATTTGTGCGGGATGCACTTGTTACAAATTTGTGCTGTGTGTGCTATCTGAATCTTTGTGCCAAATGCATACGTTACAAATTTGCA
This sequence comes from Daphnia pulex, assembly GCF_021134715.1. NCBI lineage: Eukaryota > Metazoa > Arthropoda > Branchiopoda > Diplostraca > Daphniidae > Daphnia > Daphnia pulex. The sequence goes on along the minus strand of NC_060023.1, from coordinate 5,655,839 downwards.
CCAGTTTTCTTTGGTGGTGGTAAGTGGCTGTTGTGTGCATGTTTTTTATGTGTATTTTATTTGTTTTAATAAAATTTGATCCCGGATTTTCATATTTTCTTTCACGGGTCTGTATTACCACGGTGAATCCAGCGTGTATTATCCCGATTTTTGGGTAGATTTGCGTTTTTCTTGCTTTCTTATTGAAGCTATATCCTCGAATCTATATTGGTCCAAGGCGGGCCGAGCGCAACGGGTACAAGAGCATCCATTCTCACCAAACCCGTCATCAACTGATCCCCCCGGGCTCTAAGGCTATCCCGGGAGGTCGCAATCTCCGCGATGGAGTTCAGATTACTCCGTTCTCCCTACTGGCTTGCCAGTGGTAGCCAATAGTCGATCGTTGAATAATACATGATTATTCCACTTTTTTGGAAACCGCGTGGTGAATTGCACCCATCCGAAGCAATTAGGTTAGGTCCGGTCAGGTTAGGTTATATTATATTTCCTGATTTGGATTTCATTTTTGTATTGTCTTTGTCGAGACAATTCCTTCGGCGCAGCCGGTGTGTTTCGAGGCTCTTGTTTCGTGCGACGAAGCCGCAAATTTTTGAAAAAGATATATAGCCAAGGAATATTTTTTTAGAGAGGTGGGGAACCAATTTTATTTCAGTCGATCAATTTAGAAAAGTGTATAAACGGATGATGATCTTATTGGTCTTCCTTCTAATTGTCTTTTTTTTGAAACCGGGTGGCGAATTGCATCCACCCGGAGCAATTAGGTTAGGTCCGGTCATGTTAGGTTAGGTTATGTTTCCTGAACTAGGTTTTTTTTGTCGTATTTCCTGCTTTTTCTAGGTGCCGGCGTAGCCGGTTTCGTGTCTGTCCGTTGGTACGTGCGTAAGCACGGGTACTGTGTTTGTGAGCCTTGTCTGGTATCAGTTAGTGGCTGCTTTCATTTATTTTGACGTTGTCTGTTTATTTTTGATGTGTGCTGCTGATTTAGGCTCTTTTGGTTCAATTTTATGTTTGTGTGAAAAAAAATTTAGCAAAAATTTTAACTTTACTCTTTGTCACTTGCTACTTCTTGCCAGACAAGGACCTAAGGAACCTAGAAGACTTACGAAGTGACCTCCATAAAAACAAATGTGGCATTGTTCTATTTTGAGTCAGTCTGACAACGTCGCCCCTACCTCCTGTTGATGGGAAAGGACCGAGTCGTTGGTCGTTCGAAGTTTTCGTTTTCGAAATTCGAAGTTTCTCCAGTAGTTCGAGCTGCTCTCTGCTCTCAGTTTGTTCGTTCTTTCGTCAAGACTTTCTAAAATGTCAGGCATCACGCCAAAAAGAAAACCAACAACTGCTGAAAAACTAAAGATTAGTACTAAAAAACTATCAGCTCGTATTCAGCAAAAAAAGGAAGCAGCTAGCAGGAAGCAGTTAGTGTGTCGTTCTTGTGGTGGTGTGAAAGTTCAAGTAAGGGGTGAAGTTGCGATGGCCAGCTCATCTATCAGGGTAAGTTTCTAAGAAGTCAGATGCCCCAAATTGTAAATGACATGAAATTTTTCTCTAGCTTGAACTTCCAACCTACTCTGGAAACAAAATGCTCAATCAAATCGAAGAAATACGCTGACATTGCAATTGGCGAGTACAGCTTTTTTCTACGGAACTCTGATTACCATCCCTACACGTTGGTGTTCCAGCCGTGTCCCAAAGCCAGCCAGGGCACTCCCATGCTGCTTTCTCTAATTAAGTACCAGTCAAAGAAGATGGAAAACTTGCCAATAGACAGTGATGATCAAGATCTTGCCAAGACAATAGTCAGCCATGCAGTCCAGACGTCAAGAAGAGTTCCTCCGTATTTTGCAGCTTAATTATAAGTCTGTTGCTTCGTGCAGGGATGGCATTTTATATGCCCAGCCCGTGCCTCCGTATAATGTGTTTGCGGTTCAAAGCCATGTGGTCGTGTGTTTTTCGCAGCTTGATTACCTGGATCCCGTGACGGGCAAGAAGCTGCTCCTCAAAAGAGGACAGGCTAATTGCAAGGCGATGCAGGGTGATCCGCCTGAGGCTCACAGACACACGTGGCGTTGGGACGAGAGTGAGAGTGAAGACTCCGAGGGGCCAACTATGGCGGAGATCGCGCTTTTGTATGTCGAGTGGAGACTGCGGTTGGTAGTGGTCAAAGAACCTTATGTTGGGGGGACCACTAAGGATCGTACCCGGGCTTTGATGGAGGTTCTCGATTACCTTGAGACCCGTCAGATCCCGGCTAAGGGGTTCATTGAGGACTTGAGGCGGCATTTTAAATTTTCCGCCATCAAGTTCTAAATGGACACAGCCATTAAGGCTTGTATGGAGTCGGGGTTGTCTTGGCCGGACGGGTCAAAGGGGCCTGCCGCGTTTCTAGGGTGGGAAAGGGCCACTTGGGGATCCAGGCTCCGGCTCTTGCCAAGACCAGTGGAGCAGGAGGGTGCTGGGGGCGGAGTGGGGTCCGGAGTAGTTTTTTCAGGTTTTGTCTTATAGTTTGGTGTATTTTTTATGTCCTTCTGGTGACTTCTGGGGACGGATAGCTCCTATGTTTCTTCAACGATGGAACATTGCCCTCATTCCTGGTTTCCGTCGGATTGCACATGGATACAACATATCACGAACTACCGACTAAATTTTATCAACTTGCAAGCAATATCTTATGGAAAGGTAAAGAATATTTTTTTTTTTGTCTGGGGATTGTCGACAAAGTTGATAACCCACCATTTTTAGTCAAATAATTATAGGGAGATATGCTATCGAAAAGCATTTCATTTTTTCTTCAAGAGCATACAGGTGGCATCTTTTTTTATGATGAGAAAGACCCAAGCATTGTACAAAGCTTGTCCCCGCCGCCTAATGAAAGTATGCCAAGAACAGACCGGAAGAGTTCCCACACTCAGTTACTAAGTTACTCATTTTACAGGCCATGCCCTCCGTGTTTCACAGTGGAAGGGCTCAAAGGTGTTATTACCATTCCGGAAAGGTACGTAAACTACAAAATAAATATTTTAAATTTCAAATGCTCATTAAATTTGTTTATAAACTAAATACAGCTACGCCACCCATCCCGGGTTAGGGCCAGCTTTACGAGCATACGAAAAAATTAAGAGGCTGGTTAAAAATGGCAATAGAAATTGCCCTTCTTCCCCCTGACGAGCTGTCGAAGGCTATTTTTTGTGTGGCGATAACGATAGAATTTATGTTTTTGGCACTGCGGAACTACAGCTCGGAAATCGAAAATGAAATTGACGCTGAAATTTGGGTGCATGTCCGCCAATTTGTGGATTATATTTTTTCTTTCTGGCTTGGGCAGATTTGCCCTCAAAGATTCTGGATTTTATGGACGAAAATTAAAAAAACAATCCTATGGAGGCGAGCCATAGAGCATTCAATAACCTTAGAGGAACAACCCATCCTAACGCTTGGTTCTTCATGGGTAAATATTTTCGAGAAACTGCCACACCTTACAAAATAACCTTACATATTTTACTCTTTTTCCGATCGGCTTCAAGAGTGAGCTATGAACACGATATACACCTATCTGGCTACGAGGGATGGGGCTCCTGTGAGAGACCGACGGAGAATGCAATACGTCAATAGAGACATGGCCTACTAAAGGGTAAGACCAGTAAACTTGTATGGTCCTCCACGAAGGGCGTGACCAAATTTTCTTGCAAGATCCAATCATAATTCTTTCTGATCACGTGCTGATCAGATCCAATCAGGAGAGGGAGAATACGACGACGCCATCTAGCGATCGAATGTGCCACCCGTAATAATGTATAAACATTAAAAGCAAAATTTAAATAGAGAAATTAAAAATTCTTTATTTTTTATATTGGTTCTAAAAACGCAAACATTAAAATGTAAATTTATTCGGTTGATATTCTAATTTGATATTCCATTTAAAAATATAGAAATCTTGTCAAATGCAGTTACACACACATAAACGGATATGCAAAAGGTAGAAAAACATAAATACGGGATGACAATTGAAGAAAGGATCGGGAATCCCGTCAGCAATTGTTTCAGTCTACAATGATCACTCAAATTTGCGTATTGCAAGGCTGCGCTAACAGCAGTAAAAACACTTTCATTCCATTGTTTTCCGTCGAATGAGATTTTGCGGGATAAGTGGATCACTATTTAAGACATAAAGGTTTGAAAGAAGGTTTTAAAGATGGTGAGGCACTTTTGTCTAAAAACTGTGTTTGTGTTGCTTGTTTCTCTGCATCCAAATATCGAGAGTGTGAACTATCTTCCTTGCGTTTAAAAAGTGATGTGGTACCAGATATATTTGAAGTAAAATCGAGTTAGTTTATTATAAGTAATTTATACATTTATTCAGAAAGACCATGAAAATGGCATTACGAGACTTTAGGAGGAACGTGAATATTGCAGTTGACAACATTTGAAAACCCTGGGCAGATAGGGATTGTCGATCCAAAAACGTCCATTGGACTCCTGATGCCAGTCAGTGTTCCTTACAATGAGTGATAGAACGCACTACTGATATTGTTTTAATTGTCTAATTTGGCTAATTTACAAATATGATTAATTAGACGTACAATAGCTATTAGTCTGTGATATTTACTATACCCTACTAATCATGTTGTCTTCATCTGTGTAGTAGATGGAATTTCGTAGTGGAAACGCAATCATTCAGCCAATAACAATGCGGCATTTAATCCTCCCAAGAAGAAAAATACTGTGGTTACAGTTACGGTGCCCATGTCACCGGATAAATTAATTTCAGTTAGTTTTTCCGGCTACACTGGCTGATACTCCGGCTAGGTCTCCTTCTTCGGCTACACAACCTGTTACTTCGGATAGATCCGATTCTCCGGCTGTTGCTCCCGTTGGCCTCACTTCTCCAGCTAGATCCATTTCTCCCGCAAAATCATTTTTTTTTTGCTTCACCTACGGTTACACCCGTTGGTCCCGTTTCTCCAGCTAGATTCGTTTCTACAAAAAGATCCATTTTTCCGGTTACACCGACGGTTACTCCTGTTAAGCTTCGTTTATTCAGCTAGATCTATTTCTCTTGATGCTCTCATATGTACGGCTGCACATGTTTTTCCGGATTCCCAAGTTTCACCTTTACGCCCTATTTCTCAGGCTAGACCTGTTACTCCAGTTAGATCCATTTCTCCGGCTGGAACACATGTGCGTCAAGCGATTAGGTTTGTTCACCTCCTAAATCCGCAATTACAAAGAGATGATAGTGTCGACTGGGTAGATGTTTTGCCAAAGAATCAAGCTTCTGGTCGTGTGGTAGGAAACACCCGCTCGTTCATCTGTTCTGAAAAGCAAAGAAAATTAAGACATGAAAATTTGCTTCAGTTGCTTAGAGGGGAAAAGAAGAAAACCATAAAATTGAAAGACAAAGTTACTGATCTGGAAAAAGAAGGAATAGCTTTCCAACAAAAATTCGCAAAAACCTTTCGCGGAGGCTTATCAACGCTTTCAACGGGGGGAAAGGGGACATTTTTCTACTGGACAAAATAAAAATTATGAGCAATTACAAGGCGCTCGCTGAATAGAAATCACTTTTTCCCAAAGCATAATTTTCCAAGCACGGGCTCCTGGGGCTAACGAATTTATGCGCAAATCAGGAATTATTCATCTGCCGTGCAGACAAGCTCTCAAGGCATACATCGGAAAATCAACTTCAGAGACCGGTAGGCTCACTTGTAAAGAAGCGTTTAAAGTCAGAAGGGGAAAACCTATCGGAAATGGAAAAGCATTGTTCATTGGTCTTGGATGAAATGACCATAATCCCGGGAGAAGAGTACATCCCACAACATTTTCAAGAGAATGAACGGAGGTACAGTATCTTGCAAGAAAACCTGACATATTTGTCACCTGACAACGCTGACAAATCTGTCAGCCTTTTCTGCAAGATACTGTACTCTTCATCACGTGATTCGCCACCCTGTACAACAATATAATGAAGAGGAGAGCTTTTATATACCTTTGGGTTATCGCCCTCTCTTTCTCAGTTTTGATTACTGTCATGTAACCAAAAATGTCCGCAACCAATTACTAGAACGAAAATTGGAAATAAAAGGGAAGCCTGTTACGGGACAATTCGCCACGAGGTTTTTTGAAGAACAAACAGGAGATTTGCTTACTCCAGTTAGAAACTGTATTCCTAAACGTGTAATGACTAACAGCATCGAAAAACAAGTGAAAGCCGCAATGGATATGTTCCGACTGTCAGTAACAACAGCCATTCAAATGCATGCAGACATGAAAACGAAGAGATTTGTAGACGTATAAAGTACGGTTACCTTCATGGATCGTCAACACCGCTGGAACTGCTTGCACGATGTAAGTAGCGTAAAAGAACATCGACGCTATCTTCTTCCTGAAAAAATGCCCTACTATTTCCCTTTTTTTAGATGAGCGGATTCACTTTTTGGAATGGGAATTTAATCCCCAATTTCATTAAAGGCACCTGGAAATCGAAGACATTGTTAAAATGATGCCAGATGATACTAAGGAAGAGAAGGTTGCTATCAAAGAAGCGAAGAAAAAGTTCCTGACACATGAAACCAACGAGGACCTCACATTCAAAACATCGTATACTGTAGCATGCATTCGCCATTTACTTCCAAGAGTTAGGATTTAAATATGTACTCATCAGAAGATTCTCAAGCGATCCTGTGGAGCAATTGTTTGGGGCTATTCGGAAAATGAATGAAGGCAACTTCAAGGGAGATGCAACGTCAGTTTCACAGGCTTCCGAGAAGATACTTTGAACTTGGATAGCCTAAAATTCCATCTATGGCAACACTTCTTTGTCTCGGGAATCTGAAAAAGAGTACAAATTAATACGGAATTCCGAAAATCTAAAATTAATATGACGGTGGCACTGAAACTGTTACCTGAGTCAAATTTCATAATGTTAAATGAAGTTTACAAAGCTCCAGGTACACCTGTAATTTGATTCTAAATTTGATCCGTTTTAACTTACTCAATGATTTCCTTTTTTGAAATAGTAAGACCGTAAACATCATCTCAATCATCTACGGTAACCTTCCTTGCTGGATACGTCGTCCGTATGCTGACAGAGCAATATAAGAGTTTTGTGAGGACTGTATTGCAAGATTGCAGGGTCTCAAATCCCCAACCCCTTGATGCAACTTATATACCGCCCAGGTAAAACATATCAACAATTAGTGTGAAAAAAATTGTTTTAAAAATTGTTTGTAAAATGTTTCAATTTCAAAATGGCAGACCGTGGTCTACTGTATCCTGACGTCGAATTTGTCTCCAGGCTGTGGGCGATCTATTTATTCATAAAAGAAAGCCTTATGCAGATCTCGGGGTCGACGTTAATGCTCAACGGTCTTGAAGAATTCCTTGTTGCCCAGCTTGAAAAATTCTGAACTTTTGTGTGTGAAATGCCACAACCTAGGGAAAATAACCAGGGCTTGATTGGAGTTATTCAAAAAAAAATATAAAACCAATTTTGTCCAAAAAGAGAAAATTGCACAAAATCGTGAACCAAAAAAGGACTACACTGACTGTGACTCTGACTCTGACTAACACTGAGACGTTCCTGGGAGGTGAGCATAGTCTACTTACAGGGATGTGGGAGATACTAATTGCACATACATCGAATGCTTATTACATTTCCTTATTTCCCCTTTCCTGTACATACAATTTGTTTTTCCGTTGGACGCCACATAAATATATTCGGTAGATGTACCACAGTAGATATTCAGGACTATCCGCTTTTACAACCCCGGTATATTAACACGGTTTAATATTCCGGTATATCGAAACAGTAATCATATTTCTATCTACACATCATATCATTGGTATGTCAACAGTGTACGTAAAAACTGAATTCTTAAAGTGATTAATAGACATTTAATTCCGTATTAATCGTTTATTTAAGAAAACCCCAAAAAAACCAATTAGGTTACACATGGGTTACACAACACACAAAGAGAACATGGTAGGTACACAGCACAAAGCACAACAATCAATGAAGTATCTGAATAATATCTTAGTTAAAATTTATGTTCATTTAAAGTTAAATGAACGAACCAGTATTTAGTGAGGTTATGTTTGAACAATTTTTCACACATAACTTCACTTTGTTTCTTAAGAATCAGAATTAGTTATGTAAAGAAGGGAGAACAGCAAAGGGAAAAAGGTACCGCTCAACCACAAGTAAGAACAAGAAACATTTCGTGAATGCGATGGCAGAAAAAGAAAATCTATTGTTGAGGACGTCTATCTGTATCGTCCGCTTCTACGGCAGCAGCTGCAACCAAATCACGTCATCGAACCGACTCAGGAGCCTTCCAAAAGAATGAATGTTTTCGTGCTCTAAAGTTGCGTAGCTTGCAAATTGGTAATTTGCTCTGATTTCGACTAAGATTAAAACGATGAATATAATTGGTTAATCAATAAATTTAAACAAGTTTTAACCAAAATTACCAAAAAGCAATCACAGACCCTTTCAGAGAATGTTTCTGATTTTGGCCACGCCTTAAACCATTGAAATTGCATTGAGCCTCAAAGCTTTCTGCCGAACGAATAAAAATCTCGTCCAAAGTTTCGCTTCCTTCGGTATGACTTTCGGCTTTGCTAACGCAGATTTTTGAGAGAATTGTTATTAGATCCTCGAGTTCGTTGACCTCAGTGGTTAACTTCAAAATTCCTTTGTAAATCTTAATAGTGTCAATGTTTTCAATTCTATCAATGTTCTCATGTCGAACTGGGCGCTCTTCAATTGTCATCAAAACGGGTCTATTTTCCACCAAAGCCTCATCTTCAATGCCAGCTGATGTAGTTGTTCTAACAACTAATGTAGATCTTCTATTAACAGCTGGGATGACGAATTGCTGACGGTTGATAGCTGATGAAGATTGAGTAGAAACAACTGAAGAGAAACGTTGATTGGTATTCGCTGAAGTCGATTGTCGACTTACAACACCTGTAGCAGGTCAACTGGTAGTAGATGGAAAAGGTGGTCGTTTTGCAACAGCTTGTAATGGTCGTCTAATAACAGGCCGTGTATTGTCAATGGGTTCACTGTCACCATTGTCGCTCAGAGTTGGACTGTTTATCAGTTGACTGTCAAGCTGTGAATCTTCTCCAACACCAACACCAGATGCAGATCCAGGTTCCATGCTTTCAGACTTAAAAACATGATAATGCACACTGAGGCAATTTTACAATAAATTAAATATGTTTGCATTGTTAGCAAAGAACAAATCTAGGTGTACTAACAACAACTGTAGCCTGTTCAGCATCATTACTGTGACGTGGAAGACTGTGAAGAATCAATAACACTCGGTGAATATTGTGTTGATGTATAGAATCCTCCTATAAATATTAAATATTAGACTCAATAAAATAATAACTGTGATTATGAAAACTTGAGTAGCATACTAGTGATGTTGGGAAACGAAGGGCAATTTGCCAACACGTATGATGCATCTTCCTGGTCATCACTTGAATCCTGAAAAGATTCTACCTTCGATGACTGACTATACCTAGCAGGTGGTCGTTTAGGTCTTTTACCTCTCCCTTGTTCAGCAGCTTCTTCTTCTGTCGACAAGTCAGTTTGTTCAACAGCCAGGGCTAGTTTCTGTCTAGCAGATTTGAAGTTTTCTGAAATTTAGATATGGATTCAAAGATTAATCCATGTATTAAAACTTGACGGGTATTGGAAAATTGTTACCAAAGATCTTTCAAACAACTGGTACATAGGTTGGCCAATCTGTGCGAGGTACGTCTCTACTTTTGACTGCCACGTACATTGATATCTTTGTAGTTTTTGTAGGCACACTACGTTTCTTTTTTACTATTTATGTTGTCGACGGCCATTAACCAAAAATCATGAACAACAAGAGTATACGTCACAAAAATGCCATTGTGATCTGGCATTTGGGCATCAATTAATGCAAATCTTCCATTCTGAAACATACAACAAATATTTTAACACATATATCGAAAAACTAAACAATTTTAGCGTTACGTCTTCATAGACCTTTAAACTTAATATTTAAAATAAGCAGCTTAAAAAATCAATGTCACTTGCAGATATTAACGAGAAACTCAGACAGACAGTGCACGACGCAGAGTTTTTATAGCTGATCAATCTACAAAAACATCATCTCTCCTGAAATATCCAACAATCAAAGAAATGTTTTTTAAGTTTAAAGCGGCATTGCCTTCTTCGGCATCTGTAGAACGTCTGTTTAGTGTTGGCGGAAGTATCTTCCAACCAACTAGAAATAGGTTGTGAGATTCCAAATTTGAGAAAATGTTGTTTCTTAAAGTGAATAGCAAATTGTAGTGATAGGGTACAGGCGAACGTAATAATAAAATGATTCAGGCATTTTTTTTTTTCAATGTAACGCAAATTTTACCGGTACCACGGTACTACTGCGGTAATTCTACCGGTACCGTTATCGCTACCGCACTTACTGAAAGCAATTACCGCAGTATCGCCACCACGGTACTTTTTCAAAGTACCGCTTTCAAAACTGTCACAGAGCATTATTTCTATGTCTATCAAGTGCGCAGAAAGAAGAAATGGCATAGGTAATCAGCTCGAGTATTCAAAATAATATAGGAAGAAAAATGCAATGGTGGAACATGGTTCGGTAACCAAGCTGAGGGCAATGAGGATACGGAAAGACAGTGTAATTTTCAATACCAGAGTCACACATATTGCTGTTTAATTCTCAACCAGACATGAATACGTGGGGAAACATTGCTGTAGTCAAAGATGGCACAGCAATGGCTGTTCATTGCACTTGTAACACAAGGTGAGTCTAAGTTCTTTCGCTATGTTTTATATGTTTACAATGATTCATCATTCTGAATTATGTTTGTTTTCATAGATTGTGTGGTGTTTTCAGCCACTTGGGGACAGCTGTACAGTGTCCAGAACTTAATTTGCACACAATGTACATCGAAAGAGGACTCATGGATGTACTCGGATAGATAAAAACATTCCAACAGTGGCCAATTTAAAGTTTTATTTGGCTTAAAAAATGCAATTACTAAAAATTTTTTGTAAAAACATTTAAAGACTAACGTTCCGACCACAAGTATGCGATGTAGTAGTCCTACTATACTATCAAAAACGATGAAAAATATTTATCCATTCCAAAGATAAACGAGGAAAATAAAGAAGCGTTAAATCAAATACTGTTGGCAAACAGTGCAGTCCAACTTCATGACGTGGATGAATTTTGTGACAACTTCGTTTCTGCTGAAATCCCAACTCGTTTGTTATCTAATATTTATAATAAAGATTTTGCTAACGGGAAAAATTATGAAGAAATTTTAGAAGAATGCGACCGCTTGCAAAGAGACTGTTTATCAATGCAGGGCAAGCTCTTCAGGCCGAGAAATTAACTATATAAAAAGAAAGTTTCCCTTCTGGTTAGAAATAAGAATAAGGTAATACACAGGATCTGTGATGTTTTCCTGGTAAACAACTTTTTACTCCAGTCATCAAGTTTGTAAACAACAATTCTTCTGTTATGTAATTATAGTAATGATATTAAAATTGTTTTAGCTGTTGCTTAGAAAGTGTATTTTATCAAAAAGGGCTTAGCTTGTGTCAAAAAGATGAATCTTCATCCAGGATCCCACACATCGAAAGCTGGATTCGTCATATCAACTGAACATCAAGGTCTGGCTGCTTTCACCTGACGGTTATTTCTCCTGCCCATCCCACGGAAAAAGTGTCATTGATGCCAAATCTGCAGTCATCAGTTAGAAAATTTGTCGGAGTTTGCTGTTCCCTATGAGGATTTTTTCATCGCCCATCATTCTGGCGATTTCGATTACAATTTTTCCTAAAAAAAGACACATCCCTATTATAACCAAGCTTAGGCACAAATGTTTATAACAAGTTCCTAGCATATACCAACGTAGAAATCTGTTTTGCATTCACACTCCTGATCTAGACGTTTTACAAGAAATTAGAATCAGTCAGCATTTTTTCCTTTTTTTGTGTTTTTCTGCCTCAAATGCTGAGTGAATAGGTTTGTAATAATTAAATTCGAAGCAATAACTAGTCCAACAATGGACATTTTTTAACGTAATTTTGAGCGGTTTTTCTGCAACCTGCTTCAGTGCTTTGTGGAATTTTTGCAATATTTAAATAGTGTAATACAATAAGTCAAATGCAATTTATTTATTTTTCTAATTACCATGACATGTCTAGTAAAAAAGGGAATCTTCCAATATCATTCTTTGCTGTACACAATCTTGATTTTAACTGCCTTTACATGATCGTGATTTGTGTTGAGCGAAACATAATTACTTTTAGTGTGTTGGACCATCTGAAAAATTTCCCATGATAAATTTATTTTGGCAACTGATGAATCTTCAAGTTTGTTTAGTTTCTCTATCAATGGACTAGTAATGTGTCCCACATTGTCTTCTATGTGATCAGGGATATGTAACCCACATTTTTCAAATATTGCATAAAAATCCTCTGCATCAGTAACTTTTCTTTAGTTTTTTATCATAAAGCCTTTAAGCATAAATAGCACAGGACAGTTTTCTTAAGCAACTGAATCAACAGTACTGACAGCGTTTCCGATTAACAACTCGGAACAATTTGAATCATGCGTGAATTAATCTTTGCATTAACAGAAATTATGATTATATAATTCAAAATAGGAAAAAAGTAAAACATTTTGATCAACAATATTTTTTTAAATTTAATTTGGCTTAAGATTCAAATTTTGTTGCTTTGATTCAAAGGTTTTGGCTTTCAATCATCCATGCTACAAGACACTGCAGGGGTAAACCGTGGACTACTCTAATTAAGGGCGGGATTCTTCGGCGTTTTTATGTCAGCCAGGTATTTTTTTTGTGGGAGAATCAGAATCAGAATTTAAAAATTACCATAGAATTACCATATATTCCTATACCTAACAGTTATTTTTTATAGAGATATTTCCTATTCCATAACGGAAAATTTGCAATAGGGCAAAACACCGATGCCATCTAGGAACCAAACCTCCTAAGCTCTTGTTAGTTTGCAAGCAGATGTCCATGCATGCATACCGAGAGAAAGAGAGACCACTCTCTTATCTCTATTCCTCTGACATAGCTGCCTAACTATCTTTTACCTTGTAGCGTATATTCTTAAGAGCTTAGTGTTTAGTTGCTAGATGGAACCGGTTTTTTGACCTTTTTGTGTTATCCCTACTCCTGAAAGTAAATTTATAATATCTTAATGATTAGTTTATTTCACTAAGATTTATATCCATAGTTGGAATCAGCGAAAGAAACTGAATTTAATGATATTTTTCATTAATGTTTTCATAAAAATACCCCACCCGACTAGCTATAACAAGGAAGGATAGGCGAAGAGTCCCGTCCCGTCATCACGTTATCATTGATTTCTACCGAAAAGCAGTACTACGAAAGTGTTCCGACTCATTTCTGTAAAACTCTTAAAGCATACAGTTTTTAAAGTTTTAAATATGTGACTGAAAACAAAATCTAATTGTATAAGTAGGCTTTCTTAATTCCAGTAAAGTAAAATTTCTTCAGAAAATCAATCCATACTAATTTGTCATACTCATCTAGCAATATTAGAGTAATCACGTAGACTAAAACTATCTAGAATGTTTTCTGCCTGGAACTTGGCTAAAATGCGGTACAATTTTGACAAAATTTATTTTGAAACAGGTAAAATCTAAGAGTGCTGATCGTGAAATCAGATAAAGCTAAAATTTAAACTGAAAAATTCTAAACGAACTCTTCTTAGAATGAAATATGGTAATAACAATTTTTAGGATTTATTTTGGGTCGAGAAATGTAGCATAAAGGAATTTTCTAGTGTACAAAAAGTGTAATAACAAATTCGTAAGATGGCATCAATAAAGAACGGAACGGAATTTTCACTGTGAGTCAATGACGAAAGGTTTCCAAAAAAGGTTTCACGGAAGAAGAAATTCACATTGCTAGGTTATATTCTGGGATGAATATTTGTTTCCGTGGATAGCCGGATCAATTCCAACATGAGAGAATGCCCACTTGAGATGGCGAGCTACCTCAAGAGGACAAAAGAATTCGAAAGAGAAATTTAAATGCCATTAAATAAGGGAATCTTCTATATGCAATACAATTATGATTTAAGCTGCGAGAGAGCTACTATCTTTACCTTCTTAAAATATATAAAGTGCGCATAAACAAATATTGCGTATGCAGAGGACTAGACTTTCTTGCGACGCTTTACATCAGGGATTGTATATAAAGATAATTCCTCGTAGCAAATAGTTGCAAATCTTTTCAATTTTTAACTGGTTTTATAAATTGGGTCCATAGTGATCACTGTAATTCTTGTACTTTCCAGAAAAATGTCATATTCTTCCGAACGAACTCGAACATGGCTAATCTGAATAACTTTTAAATCATTTTATTTTGATTAGTTAATGCCGTACAAATTAATATTTATTTTTACCAGTTTTACACTCTTTGAATGGATTTGCAAACACAATTTCATGTGTACATTGTGTAAAGGAAATCTAATCCAGTTTTCGATGCATTCTTCATTTGATTAAATTCCATCAATCAGGTACAAATCTCTGTATTGTATTCCAGAAGAAGTTTTCTCAATAGCACCAATCTAAATATAATTAATATATTTACATGTATATTTAAACATGTATATTTAATTAGTTTACAATTAAGCAAGTTGGTGCTACATCTACGGAATCTTAGAAATTCTGCAGTCGGAAGAAGTGGTACAAAAGAAAATGCTGGCCGTAACTGTCGGTCCATACTGTCGACGCTGCGAATTACACCTCTCGAAAATTGAATGAATGGAAACTGGATCCTGTGACAGATGTTAAAACCATACCGCGCTAACATTAATTCCAGACAATTTTAATTGACCTTCTTTGGTAGAGGAGACACTCAGGAAAGCGATAGCATTGGCTTTCCCATGTGCCATGAATTCTGAGAACAAGCAACTTCCAGATGAATATTTAAAAAAAAAAAAAAAAAAAAAAAAAAAAACAATTGTAGTTTCGTTATACCAAAGTTAAAAATAAGTGCAACACATTTGACAGAATGTGTCTTGAATCTAAAATTTTTTTTTCAAATAGAAACCCAGGGCCTTTTGGTTTCTGTAACCGTCCCGGATATCCTAAAACTCTGCAAGTTGTCGAAAAAAAAATTACATTAGCTGTGCAAACGCAAATCCAAGCACGATGTTCTACGGAATTAAAAAAGGGAACAACGACAACAACAGCTCATATGTAATTAATTCACTACCCGGATTTGTAATTAACCATTATCAACCCGGTGACACCGTGTTAATTGCTATGGGTCAACAAGCTAGCTTCACCTTGTCAACGCAATATTCGGTAAGATTATTTTTGAGTTTTTTCACTTGCTCACAACCAAGCGCGCCAAAGACTAGAATAGCATTACTACAAATTTTTAACTTTTTTTACTCCTTCAATAGAAAAAAAAAATCATCGAAGAACTATTTGGGCGCGTCATCCCTGAAGATACTGTTTATACTTCTTTTGTCAAAGTTTGACGACAAGTGATTTGAAATCGCGTTAATATGAAACGGTGTTGTTGGCTGCTGATTTACTCACATTAACTTGGCATAATTCGCCACTTTACGGGATTTCGACTTGCACCGACTGCCTATTTATATTCTGCTGTTCTTGGTTAGTTATTGATGTCAGATCAAGAGTGTGTGTGTGCGTGTTAGTGGGTCGACACGACACACTACCGTTTTCGTTTCTGCAGCAGCTCCACCGCCAACTCAGCCAGCCAAAACAGTATCGTAAACCAACAAATTTATCAAAGAGTAGCAAACTTAGTACTTTACTGGATGTCCTTAAAGTTTTCTTTGATTCTTTTTTACACTTGTGGTTTTATGACATAATTTTAACTTTTTTTAGTTGTTTCTCATCGGAAATACTTACATTTTCTTTAGTTTCTTCATTTCTTTTTAATCTCTGTACTTAATAACAGCCAAAATAACTGGTGTAAACTACAGTATTTATGATATGGTAGAAATGCTAAGTCGTGGTCACTCGTGGTCATTCACCCGTGTTGGCTATTTTTTTCCGTCGTGAATTTCAGAAAAAATTCTACAGTTAACCCAAGCAACCAAACAGGAAATGGTAATGGAACTACTCACGACGATGGAATTTGTTACTGCAAAAAAAAACATCATTCAGCACATTTGGTCTTGTGGATAAGCGCTAGGAGGTAAGCATGTTGATCCAAAAGACGAAAATGAAACTTAATTTCACATCTTTCTCTCATCCCTTATGCAGCAACTGAGTGATGACCAAAAAGAGCCATACCGTCAACTGATGATAAAGGAACACAAGATCATCGGTAAGGAAGAATGATAAGATCATCATTAAAAAACGTGTTAGACGCAGAGAATACATCGGTTTCTCGCCAGTGGTACCCCTAGCCTAAAAAGGACAGGGGTAATGAACTAAATGAATGGTAATCACCGAGTTGTAAAGTCCCAAAAAATAGGAGGGATAAAACCATAGCGATCGAGAGAGACGAACGTTACAAAGCGACCGATAAGACTCATTGTGGGAAATTATATAGGATAGAAATGGAGGAGGGGTAAAAGCAGCAGCAGCACGGAAGCAAAGACCAAAATCTGAACAAGCACTTACCCGGGGCTATACGGGACTGAAGAAGAAAAAGAAAAAGAGCAAATATAATAAATAAATAAATTTTGAACGGGAGCCAGCAAACCCAATAGGGGAGAGTTGGGGTAAAGCTGGGCTCTATGGACGAGCTTACCAGACAAGAATAAAAAAAGGCTGTCCTAACGATGTGACGAGTTATGTCGCAATTACTTAAACGAGAGTCACTGTCAATCATCAACGATTTAGTAAATCACATTTCATTTAACAAGCTAATAGATTATTTCGTTGATATGAAATATGATAAGCCATTCGTGTTTATATTTTATTCTGTATTCAATAACTTCTATTAGCAAAATCTCAAGAGAAGACAAAATCATGGCTAATGAACTGATGGGCGCCACCTTCATCTTTCAAGGATCACGTACACCAAATCCACCTTTACTTTCAAGAAATTCGTATTGCGAAGAGTAGCTTTGAAACTCCGTTCCTCTCAAGCAGCTGATATTCCCAAAATCCCTTAAACTCCATTTATTCTGTCTTACGCTGCACGTAATGCCATTGTAGATACAAGGGAACGGTAACTTCATTACGCTGCAAACCAATTATTGTCATCTTCTGATGAAAACAGAAGTGCGCGGACAAATTTTATAAAGTTCTTGCTTCAAAGTGGTGCCAATCCCCAAACTATCAATGAAGATGAAAAATCGGATTTTCGAATTCTCACCGAAAATTTCCAATCCAATACACATGAATAGCATTCCGTTTTTTAATGCATGCTTGAATTGAAAAGAGGGGGACAACTTTATGAGGTGCTCACATAAGAGAACACTATACTGTTTTAAGAATTCTCAAAGAACACGAAAATCATGCTTACGCCAATATCTCGGATGTATAAAAATTAAACTCCTGGCTTCAAAAGTGGACTCTACCCTAAGTCGATTCCAAAAAATAGCACATGAACTGATCCATTTGAAGATAAAATCATTCACAAAATTTGCCATAATTCGTTCACTTCTACTGTTCGCTGAAAATTGAATAGCACTTGAGAGCTATAGGATCCTTTGTAAATATGAAGTCGCATTAAAATCTTCTTGTCTCTTTGGTCTAGATTTGTTGGGTTTGTACCTTAAATCATTCGTGATTATAATGTAATTACTGGTTATTTTTTTCCGTCGCGAATTTAAGTCCCTCCAGCCGCGATGTCCGTGGAGAATCCAGCAAGCTGCTCCACCAATCCTATAAAAGAGCGGAGCTCTGTGATATTAGTCGGCTTCGGGAAGTCGGAGATGGCTCGAAGCTTGTCCGGGTCGGCCGAAACGCCACCCTGTTGAATTTGGAATCCAACCCACTGGAGCTACACAACAGTAGACTTTAGTAGTTTTTTGGTTTTGTTTGGTTTGGCTTTGCGGAACCGTTGGAAATTCGAAAGGCTCTGTTACCCGATGGGTTTCTAATCACGTTTTTTAGCCACACTAGATGGCTAATCAAGCCAAAATACAAAAAAAAGATCCAATGTTGGAGGATACGTGTAATGTAAAAAACGCCACTTCGATTTTGGAGTGATGATTAGTAAAGTTTGCTTAGTGATTTGGATTTCTTTTGCGCCATTAGCTAGGCGATTCAAATTCTCCATCATTTGGCATTTAGAAAACAGGACTATTATTTTTGTTCACCATAAACTTCAACTTCTACATTTTTGGTGGTGTGTAGGCCTATTGTAAAATTGCTTTGTCTTCCCCTGTGTTTTCCATGCAAATGACTTCATTCTTTATACTACAAAGTTTCAGCCTTTCAGGTCCAATCCATATAAACAAGATTACAAGTTAATGAAACATGAGATAAATCATGAAATGAAGGTATAGTAGATTTAGTGAAAGTGTTTCTAGTAAGTTACTAGCTGCTAAACTTGTAAACTGTGGTAATTTTAACTTTTTTAAACAGGTTTGTGAATGACATTCAGTCATGGCCATTTTGATGACAGCTGAAGCAATACCACAGATAAAGATTGTCATACAAGCCTCTTCATAAGTGGTGATAAATACAGGAATCATTATTAAGATCCAGGTCCAAACTCTTTACAGGAAAATTCTCTTGCTACATGCCAGTCGAGCAAGATAATAAATTCAAATCAAGTTTTACTTAACAATAACTGACAGAATAGGGTGAATCTTTTCCATTAAACAAGTATACTAATTTATGAATCTATCTATCTGATAAATTTTGCTCTTCCCCCCCCCTTGTCACCCTTTTTCGTGCTGCCTATACCCCCTCTTTTGCCCTTAGGGCCGAAAGGCGAAAGACGAAAAGGGTGAATAGGGGGGAAATTTATCAGATTTTAAGGACCGCCCACCAAAAATGGCGTGGGGTCTGTTTTAATATGGGGGGAGCCTAACTCAACTTTAAAGTGAGATTACGGGGGGAAATTATTATTTTAAAAATTAAAAAAAAATACCATGAGAATCAGCGTGAAAAACTGATTCTAATTATATTTTTTTCAAAGGAATCCCTTATTCATGCAAGGACCCCATTGGCAAACGTCAAATTAAATACAATATGACTTGTTAATAAAAATTTGTATGAAAAAATTACCTATGACTTTTAAACGCCAGCAAAGAATTTTACCAAGACAGGAGGAAAACAATCTTCGTCTGCAACACCCTTGGTAGCCACGGTGCAGTATAGCAGTTTATCCGCTAGGGGCAGGACAAGCAAAACAAAGACTCGGGGTCAGTAGGGATAGGGCTTAAAGGATAGCACATACGAAACCAGTCTTCTTTATCTATGGGAACAGTCTGACTTGGGAATTTAATTCAAACTAAACCTTAATAATATTGTACAACTATTTGTAGGTTGAAGGTTATTTTTTTTTATTTGATAGGTCAGATGTACAATTTGAATTTTTTTTTATAAAAATAATTATATGTGTCCAATAATGTGTCCAATAGGGCCAATCAGCGTACAGGGTTTTAAAGAGGCTGTACGCTGATTGGCCCTTTTGGACACAAATGAGATTTCCAAACCTGGCAACGCAGGATGTCCAACTGCTCCATAGGAAAACAGAAATCAACGTCGTTGGGTTTGAAAATGACAGATGGCGTGTGTGCTGACGTCATGTGATACATTGTCGACCCCCCCCCCCACCCCACACACACACACACACCATAGCCTTCTACAGTTACGGCCACGGAGCACAGATTCACCCTGGGTGTCAATTTTGTTCGAGCCACCCACCCACCCTCAGCTGCCTATACGATTACCGGACGTTTCGGCACTGACTAGTAGGTTAGTCACATTCGGCACTACCTACTACCATTTCGGCACTGTATTTTTACAAATTCGGCACTAGTCAGTATTATATGGAAAATGTGTTTTATTATCAGAAAAGAAAATGAAAATGATACCAGGGGTACGCATGGGGGGAGTTGCAGCGGCATCAGCGGCATTAATATAAATTAAAGAAAGTTAAACGACTTTAAAACGAGACTGATTGGGGATTTTTTGGTTATTTCGTTCTTATGCAGCATTTATTTTAATTTTATGGATACCGCCATATGGGCCATGTTAACACGGCGAAAAAATTTCGTCGCAAAAGCCGATGTGTATAACTACTTAATCAATTAAAAATGTTTGAATGTTCATCAGTCATTCAAATTTCAAACACACGTTTACTGATACATAAGTTATGATGACATGTATTTAAAATATTTTAAACATAGATAGTGAAGCCCCCATTTCCCAAATCCTATTTACAAATTTTCAATTACAAATTTCTAAATAACCTACGATTACACAGACCGAATTTGTCCTTGTTTAATAACTTAAAAAGTAAATAGAAATAGTGCTGATTTAAAAAATTGTAATTACAAGTTGTTCTAGGTTTAAATGATAAAATGACTTTACTTCATTCGAATACTAAAACTAAACTACAATTGACACCTGGTGGATTGATGCCGAAACGGTAAAAAGACGGTGCCGAATTGTCACTAGATAGTGCAAAAAAAATTTTTTGACGAGTCAGTGCCGAATCGTCTGGACACCGCCTATACCATGGACTACTTAAGCTAGAGGACGGGTCACTTCGACAAATCCTATGTCGGCTACCATTTTTTTTTTGTTACTTTAATGAATTGAGCTTCAAAAATGAGCCAGAGTCTATTAAATTATCCCTATGCGGGAATCATTTAATTTCGGTGATATTTTAATTAGAAATTGACGTAGGTGTTCGTTGGTTGTCGCCGCCTAGCGGTGATTGTTGGTTGACCACTCTGTGATTCTCTGGTTTGGGTTTGGTTTGGTATGATTAGGTGCGTCTGCTATCTGTGATTCTCTGGTGATTCTCTGGATTCTGTTTGTTTTCTTTCTAAAAACCATGGAAGAGTTTAGAATTCTTAGCGCTAGGTGGAGACAACCAACGAACACCTCTCCCGTTCTCTCAAAATTAAAACGCAAATATCTTTTAATTTAATATCTTCACAAGAAATGTGCATTGGAGACTTATATTAGCTTTTTAAATCTCTATCGATTGACCCTTTTTCAAAAAATATGATTAAAAATCCACCCGACAAGCTATAACACGGCGGGATAGGACGAGGGTCCCGTCCTCTAGCTTTAGTAGTCCATGCCTATACCTAGGCCACATGCGTTGCCATTTTACGAAAGTCACATTTTTTAAATTCCTGTTTTCCGCAAAATCACACATAAATGGTCAAGGTTAATTATAACGTGGTGGCCTGCCATGGCTGAAAATTAATGAAAATTTTGTGGAAAACAGGAATTTTTAAAATGTGACTTTAGTAAAATGGCAACGCATGTTGCCTAGGTATAGGCAGATGAGGGTGGGTGG
This sequence comes from Daphnia pulex, assembly GCF_021134715.1. Classification (NCBI taxonomy): domain Eukaryota; kingdom Metazoa; phylum Arthropoda; class Branchiopoda; order Diplostraca; family Daphniidae; genus Daphnia; species Daphnia pulex. The sequence continues at coordinate 5,634,341 of NC_060023.1, read as the reverse complement.
GTGGCTCGAACAAAATTGACACCCGGGGGAATCTGTGCTCCGTGGCCGTAACTGTAGAAGGCTATGACACACACACAGCAACTGAAGTGCGTGAAAAAAAAAAATCCTAAGAGACCGTAGTAGCTACATGGGTCATGGAGTCTGGAGAATATCCAAACAATGTTTTTTACAGTGGAATTGATTTCCAGTTACCTGGAAATGGAGGAAAAGATTGTTCTAATTTCTTGAGTAATTGGCGCAGAGTTCTAGAGTCTATTTTTGCTGTAGCCTTCAGTTGCCTTTTAATTCATTTTGGTTATCAGCGATTAACAGTTCCCCAAAAAACCACAATAATTCGAAAAGATCGTGGAGGCAAGCGATTACTTCTTGTTGTTCTTTGCTTGGTCTTTGGTGTGGAGATAGGCTTTAAGTTTGCCAACCGCTCTGTCATTTTCTTACTGAATCCTTGCCATGTTGCAACCATCTTCCAGGTATGCATAATGTAGAACACTTGAGATTTTAACCTTATTTTATTATTTGAGCACAGATTTATTTATTGGCTGCACCACCTAGTCCACATGTGACAAAATTATTTCGGATCCATTTGAATTTTCTGAATGGAGCTATTCTAGCTTTACTATTTCCAGTTATCAACACACGCTTGGTTAGTTACATTTTTATAATTTCTTTATATAAAGTTTTTTATATACATGTTTATATTTTTCAGCTAACATTTGAGACTGAGACCTATTATGTTCAACATATTGCAATGCTGGTTGTTCCATACTACCTCTTACGTCTTGGAGGTAATTTTGTCTTCTTGAACTTGATTGTTTTGTGTCCTTTGCTTAAATTTTTTGGGTGTGTTAACTACTGTGGGTTTTTTTTTAACTTGGGTTGCTCATTTACTGGTAACCAACTTTTTCTTCCTGGTTATATCCTTATTGCTGTAAGAAAACAAAGGGGCCAATAAGTGAGAAATCATGTGAGAAATCATACTGTTTAGAAAATCCTAAGAGACCCATAAGCATGTCTGTTTTAAGAAGTTAATTAATTTCATATTACTCCTAGGGGTTTATACGTTGGAAGACGCACGAGATTTCAGCTGGTCAAGCTTGTCTTATGGTTTAATGCTGCTTTACCACTTTACTGTTCTTCAAATAATTGGAAAGGTAACATATGAAGCCATTGTCTAATATCCCTTTTTCGTATTTATTGATTCTTTGTATGCGTACGTCCTTGGCTTTCCTTGCAGTTGACATCAGTTAATCTCAACAGCATGCTTTGTCCTGCTGTTTCGGATCCTTTTTATGGACAAAACTATCGCGTGGCTGCCATTTTCCATCAGTTCGTAATGGTACCTCTCGTAAGTAAAGGTTACCGTATAGTGGCTTCCTACTTTCTTACACGTCTCTCCTTCACCAAGGTACGTACCTAGTACTCCCATTCAATTCTTGATGAGAACGTGATTATTTATTTCGTCTTATTTGTAGGTAAAAGACAAGCTGGAACAGGCGATAGAAGCTGACCTTGCGTTCGGTGCCTACCGTACCTCTTCTATTAGTTGCGTTTCCACTTCTTCTAACTTTCACTCGTTAGCTGGCGATAAATCTTCTAAGAAGGAATAGTTTGCCGATAACGCGCGCAGTCCTAACTTTTACAGGGAATGTCAGAAAAAAAACTCATGAAAATATTGATAGGGAATAATAATGCTTTTTAGTATTATTTGAGAAAACTCGCATTCCAGTATCAGTTTATTGTATTAAAGTAGGTGCTAGCGGAAAAGCTGATGGTGTTTTAATAGTTCCTCAGGCTTCATCTGGCGTATCATATTTTGACTGGCGAAACATCAACTTAGTTGTGATTTGTTTTCCATGAACTAACCTCTCCAAGTATAGAAACATTAGGTGGCCGTATACTTTCTGTCCAATAGCTGTCGAGTCTGTGTTCTTCCTTAATTTATTTAATTCGGCCTTATAGCCATCGGCCAATTACCCAGAACTAGCTGTTTGTTCGCAATCTTTCGTGCATTCGTCACTTATTGATCTATTAGTGGAACTCCTAAATTATTCTAGTAAAAACTAAGTTACGAAATTCAACTGTGTTACGGACGTCTTGAGTCAGAAGTGTGTCGTAATCGATCTCGATCGGAAAAAGTGCTGAAATGTCAAAACACGAAAGAAAAACTGTCACATCATGAATTTAGTCGTCGTGATCTATTTAATGTGCTTTGCTGTGCCATGTCGAAAGCAGAATACATTGTCACATTTGTCAGTGTGACGTCTGGTAACCAACTGATTTAGTCTAGTCAATTAGCGGAGAATATCAAACAAGCCTAAATTTAGGTCATTGATTAGACCTGGGCCATATGTAGTGGGCGCAAAGTATATTGTCGTTAACCATCTGCGTTTAGTTCAAAGAGGATATTATTTTCATTAAGCCTTATCATGTTTTCCTTACAGAAGAAAAACAGTAGGTAGTACACAGGCATACTGTCTACCAGCTGTTTTTCATACTGAAGGGTTTTTTTCTCTCTCCAATCTGTAAACTATGGCGACATAAGGACGGAAAACCATTCGACAGGGTCCGCTTGTCTCGTCATGTTAGTAGGCTTATCAATTCAAACAAACACTGCGAGAGCAGAGGGGCGCACGGTTTAAAGAGAGCGTAAATCAACAGACTATGTTTGCTTGATAATGATGAACACATTGGTGGATGCTTTATGTTTGCGTGATGAACTTACTACCTGTCACTTTATCGGTTGAAAGGTTGCGTTGCCTCGACGACTTGATTAGGATCACGGTGATATCTCTGTTTTTTTTTACTTGAGCGTCGAAACACTTAGAGGCAATGTGGCTAGCTGTTGAGATGCGCTATTCGTTTAGCTCGATCATTATTCTGTGACTAAAATTTTTACCAGAAGAAAAAAACCATGTTGGGTTTGATCTTCAACGGTTTCTTGCTAACAGTCAATTTACTTCTACGCGGAGGTAGTAACGTGTGGATACCATCTAACGTGCGGCCGCTAGGTTGTTACTCGCCATTCAATTTTCAAGCTGTGATTGCAAACTCAGATGGTACCGAAGTCGGATTATCAGAGTGTTTCATGTGCTACACGAACTTTACACTGCTTCGCGGTGTGCAATGCCTTTGCCTCGAGGACAGAAGAATTGCTGAACTCATCCGTGTGAATGACTCCTACTGTGACATACGCTGCGACGACAACTCTCAACCGAGCAACGTCAATTCTTCGTTCATGTGCGGCGGCAACCTCGGGGCTAATCTTTATTGCAACAAGCAAGCCGGAAATATTTGTCATGCTAATCCGAACCAACCTGCTGTAGAAATCTATCGCGAATTCGACAATAATCAAGGAAACGGTTTCGAGCTTATGGTTCCTTGTTTGGAGTATGGATGCGGTCAACCCGGTTTCAACGATAAATATCATCTTGAGTATATTGAATATTTTCCAAACTTGAATCCAGAAGATTGTGTTATCTACTGTACTTACATGAAAACTTCTTATGCCCATGTCGGATGGAATCCAGCCGGAAACAGTAAGTGGTTCACACTTCTACAGTGAAAATACGCCAAGTGCTCGTCGTTTTTCGACGAAGTAGGAGAATACTCTGAATTGTTAATGATTCACAATGGAATTTTCTCTAAAAATTCCGCAAAAATGTGGTAGTAAGTCATAATATTTCTGGTGGGCTGTTATTTATTATTTAGTTGAAGGCAGAGTTGTACCCAGCGCGCTCAATTTCCGCTTCGATTACCCGCTCATGCATCTGCCTCAATTGCCGCTCTGTGATCATGATCGGTAGTTGATCGATTGGTAGCTAGACCGAATCCACTTTTCAAAAGTGATCGAGATCGGAACAGAGGTGTTTTGAATTGCGATCTATTATTCTACGCCAAAAGACAATTTGATGGAAACAAAATACCCCCCTAAAATTAATAAGCAAATCATGGTATTTTTGATCGAATCCTGGGTTGGTACCGACTACCGAGGGCCGAAGTGGGGAGTAAAAATTTTAAAAAAGAGCGAGATCGGAAGGGAACAACAAAAAAGCTAATGGGGTACCCGCGGTTGCAAGGGTCCCATAATTTGTTCTTGTCAAAAGGGCCACCGAAGTAATCAGCATCAAACTGTCAAAATATTATTCTAATAAAATAATATCAAGACATACAAGAACGTTTGTTTGAAGTTGGGAAAATGGGTTTTATATTAAGGTAAATAAATCTTTACAAAATAATTATCATTTCAAGTCGCGTCTACTAAACAAGTCGACTAAACTACGCACTACTAATTAAAATTACGTTACTCATTCTACGAAAAATTCAATGCTGAAAGGGGTTTTTGTTTTTATTGGCTATCTTTAATCTAGAGTGTGTGATACTCCGCCCAGATTGTTTGCGTAAGCTAAAAGAGCAAGATAAATAACGTCACTTATAAATAAGCTAGCTTTATTTATCAAATTACTGCCAAACAATCAAAATAATATTACCGTAGTAAAAATGTTGCCATGTTTTTGAGGCTATATAAAAAGTCATCACTAAAAAAATTGTATAACACCCCAGAATTATATCCGGCATGTGTTTGCTCCAATGCTACGGGAGACCCTTACCTAACCGGCCCGCCATGCGTCCAAGGAACATGCCCTTCTCCACTGAATCCAATGAGATTCAATAACCGAGACGACGGTTATTTGCCGACGAATGGTTATTTGCCGTCATGTGGAAATCAAGATTTAGACGACCCTTATTGGTCTATCTTCTGCACGACGGCGATCGTTAAGGAACCCAATGAAACACAATGCGCGGCTTTTCAAACGCCGCCTGACAGCTCTTGGGACACATGTCCCACTTCGTCAACATCCACACAGAAGGCCAGTTCTTCTTCCTTGACGACCCAACCGCCACAAAACACAAACTGTCCATCGCACAGCAAGTTAGTTCATATATTTTGATACACTGTATATTGTTGACATAATAAAACATGGTACCATTATTGTAGGTCGATAATTCTGGGTTCTTATGTGAAATTATGGGAGATGCTAGACGTCGGTTCCTGCTCGAATAACAGTCGCGTTTACAACGGTTCTTGCTACTTCATCGAGTCACTGTCCGGTGAGTCCTAGAAAACGATCAAAATCAACATCATTTTCTAAATGGATTTTCTTCAGAAAATGAGATGGAAAATGTCGACGTTTGGAGGAATGCTTCCTCCAATTACTGCAACAAACATAACCACGGACACTTGCTGGCGATTGAAACGGAAAATGAGAAAAATTTCATCACAGGGGAATTTCTTTCGGCTGGTTTTGGTAGGGTATCGTTAATCGAAATAACTTGTTATTACCTAAATTATTATTACCTATTATTAATTAATAATTACCTGGACTCGTTCAGATCTATAAGACTTTTTAAAAATGGGCAAAAATATTTTAGAGGAAGATGAAGGACTCATGCGCCCTTATCTGACCAGCGGCGTAAAAACCAGTCAATCAACAGAGTTCTGGAGTCTGGCGAACAATGCCCAGATTCCGATGAGCAACATGAGTGGCTGGGGTGTTGAATTGCTGAGTTGCGAAGAGGAATATCCTTCCTACCTGATGCTGTACTACAATCTGGAAACCCAAGGTTGGTTATCATTCCCGTGTAATCGCTGCTGTCTGCATTATATCACGGATTTGTTATTCATTGTTTCAGGTTATAGCAGCTGGGAATTTACGCGGTTTGAGTTAAGTCGCCATTTCATTTGCGAGTATGCCGAGCCGGAGAACAATGAAATCACTAGCCCTTCAACAACTTCTTCCACAACACCCACAACGACTTTTTCGACAACGTCAACTACAACAATTCCTTCAACAACTCCTACTTCAACAACTACTCCTTCAACGACACTTTCCTCAACAACTTCTACTTCAACAACTCCTCCTACAGCAACTTCAACAACCCAATCTTCGTCAACACCATCAACGATGACAGTAACATCATCAACTCCATCTACGCCAACCTCCACTACCACACCAATTCGAAAACGTAAAAACGAAAATTTCCGTGAATGTTTAAAACAATCAATGTCAGTGTTTAATTATACACTTCATTGATAAGGCACAACAACCGAGTCAGTTGTTGACAACACCACACCACCCACAATGGAGACAACACGTGAGAATAATAACAAAATCGGATTCTGGTATTTTTCTCAAATCTTGACGATTTAACCTTTACAGAAGTTACTACGTCAACAACCACATCGACTTTAGTACCTGAATCAAGTTACAAACAGTGCCCGTGTGTCGGAACCGATATCTACCACAGCAACTGGACGATTCCAGCTAACACAACTAAGCACCAGCAATGTAGACCTGGTGCTATAGGCATGGCTTCATGGGCCTGTGGAATGAACGCCAACGGATGTTATTTCCGAACCACACAACCAAATTTTTCCGACTGCTCCAGCAAAGAGCTTAGAGAGATCGCTAATGATGTACGTAAATTTATTCGATTTGATTAGCGCAACATTAAAAAATAATAATAAAAATAAAATAATCAACATAAACAGGTAGACAACTATGATACGGAGCTCAGTGCTGTGTGGGATTCGCTGTCCAATTTCACGCAACCAAACGATCTCTATTTTGGTCACGAAATAGAATACATCCTCGGACTGATTGTGGACCTTTTAGATCGACAAGATGAGCAGATGAACAATACCATAAATCATCTCGAGTTTCAGATTAATACCACTCGCACAGGAGCGCATATCCTGGATAATCTTATCTCTCACGACATGCAATGGGATCAGCTAAATCAGGTATGTAAGAGTAATCCGACGACAAATCTTTCAAAATATTACAGTTGCATCACTTCAATTTCGAAATGGCTTTGATTTGGCATCACTATAGGTTAATCGCTCTCAAACGGCGTTGATTTTACTCAACGTTTCGGAAGACATGTCATTCCGGCTGACGGACGTGGCTGAAGTGGATGGTCGATCATTGCGATGCGAAATAAATTTGTCTAACGTCTCTCTCAGTTCGTCCTACTGGGACGGGGGACCGAATGATGTCCACGATTGCTATTTGAATACAATGGCTGCATCCAACGTATTCCAACAGTTTCCGCTTCCGGGTCAATCTTACGACTCCACTTATATCCTGTTGCCGGAAGAAGCGATTGCCATCGGTCGAACACATAAAGCTGCTGGTCTCCTCATCTCTCATTACATTCTACAGCAACTCTTCCCAGGCCAGAATAGGTTCATTGTCTTTCTTTTAATGCGCATGGATTACCTGTTAGTAATGTCGACTTGTTTGATACAGCGTCGCTGGAGATGAAAAACAGATCAATAGTCCACTGATTAGCTACTCTCTGCGTAACGAAGATGGACGAAATCTGTGGAAAAGTGGTCAAATTCCTGAAAATTCCTTTGTTCAGATTGTTTACAAACACGCGCTAGTGGCAAAAGATCCACCGGTTCAAATTATTCACCGCGAGTTGGACCCTGGGGAAATACCGAGTCCGGTCATAGGATCTGCATTTTGTGCATTTCTTTCCTTCTACGAATCAAGGTAACCAATGTAAACCGACAGCATAATAATACCTTGACCCATTTTAACTCTATAAATTTGATTTCAACAGTAATGACACTGATCGAATGGCTTGGATTTGGGATGACCGCGGCTGCTCACTGATATCAACCAATCGAACGCACACCCTTTGCAAGTGCAGTCATCTGACGGGATTCTCCACACTAATGGATTTTCACGATTATGCGGTATAGGTCCCATCAAGTTTTTAGTGTACACTAAGGCTTAGACATGATTCAAATACAGGGTGAATCCCGCCCATTGGAAATTACTAGCATTGTGTGCAGTATGGCTTCTGCCATATCATTAGCCATCACTTTTACAGTTCTCACCATTCTCAGGTAAATTCTTCAAATTATTATTTTTTTCTTTCCGTTTGATGTGTATTTTCACTTTCGTATTAGGTCAATCAAGACAGACCGGACCATTATCACACAGCACTTGTGCATTTTCCTAATGATTTCACACATTTTGGCTTTGACAACGTTGGGTACGACAAAGTTGCTCCTTTTTAAAACAAAAAAATTAGGTTAACCCAATTTTAATTCTTTTTGGTTTTAGACCGCCATTATCTAAAATTGGATGATGTATGAATATATTGATTTATTATATGTCTTGTAGAAAATATTATTAATTTTTATTATTATTAGGTAACTTGCGCCGCCATGGGCGTTACCCTTCACTTTTGCCTCTTGGTTTCGTTCATGTGGATGGGGATCGAGGGGGTTCGCCTATGCAGGATGGTTATCTACGTCTTTAATTTGTATAATTGGACTCTCTACTACATCCTAGCCGCTAATATTGTCCCATTTATCATCGTCGGCTCCACCATTCTTGCAGCTTATTGTACTACAGGAATAATCCCGGCTTATGTTGGCGACGAAACGTAACGTATATCCGGTCAAATAGATTGACATAGACGCTTGATTTGAACCCCAAAAAATCGATTGCAGGTGTTGGTTGAATGGAGATAACTACAAATGGAGCTTTGCTGGCCCAGTCGTTGTCATTATCATCGTATGTAACCCTTATTCATCATTTAAAATTTCTAGTCATAAGACCGTTTAAATTTTTAATTTAGGCAAATGTTTTATTTGCCGTAATTGCTGTTCGCTCATCGTGGAATCTGAAGCAGAATATAGATCGATCTCTGGAAGAAAAAATCAGGTGAATTATTCTTCAGTTGTTGTTTTCATTCAATCGAAGTAAAAATAATTTTAATATTTCGATTTCAGGAATGCTGCTGCATTGTCATTATCGTTGACTTGCTTGCTTGGTATCTCTTGGCTAACTGGCTTCTTCCTTTACATGGAAACACAAGTCTTTGAATATATTTTCACAATTACAAATGGTTTACAGGTATTGTAGTTTTTCACCATAAAATTATTGGTTTTCTGATAAGTTTCAAAATATAACGGACCCATTTTTATAGGGAGTAACGATAATGTTATTTCGGTGCGTGTTTAACGACGAAGTTTCCACCGCCATAAAAGAACGTTGGAGACGCCATAAAAGTAATAGGGTAAGGCTTTTTTCTGCGAAGTTATTGTTCAGCTAATCAAAAAATTTCATATCTTAAAAAATGTCGTTCATTCTCATTCTCTATTTTAGTTGGGAAAATGGTCGTCAACCATGACCAATAATACAAACTCCCAGCACCGCAAATCAGTTGCCGATACTGACAACAACCCTAGAGTCAACAAAAAGCTAACTCAAACCAACAGCCGATTATCTACCTTGTCAAATGCTACCAAAACTACAGATGTGACCTACGCTTCCAGTACCAACATTCATCGTCCCGAACGAACTCACCGAAAAAATAATATTCGTACTTTTTCAGGTGGGTTTTCTCAAATAATCAAAATAATTAATGCAAATGCTTTGATTGTTATATCTGTAATATATAATAGGAACCGAGTTCTCGGAGACAGAGTACAGCAGTTCAGAAGCCCGTGGGTCGTTCAGCAGTACGGAATCATATCGTCATACTTTAGGAAAGCAGCAAAAATCAGCTGGTAACAGTGGGGCTCGGGAATCACGACGTGTCAGCTTTTTCTTCCAGGAACACACATTACCCTCCACCTCAATTTCTCCTGATATTCCCGAAGAAATTTCTGAACATGCAACTATCAGCAGCAGACGGACCGGAAATCTAACGTTTTATGAACAGGACCCGTCCGTTTTTTTCTGACCACGGAATCGATGAATACGAAATATATCGATGTATACCGACATAAATCACGAAACTATTTTCTACATTTCATTAAAATGTATGTATCTCTCATAGGAACAACTGCTTTCCTGGAAAAAATCATTTGTTATTGTTTTCACTCCTTTCATTTATTAAGCCCACACAACACTAACTCGAAATCATTTGTCATCGCTACGCTTCCCTTTTTTCGTAGAACGTACTGTATACATTTAAGTTGCACAATTATTTTCGCTATCACCATTCCGCTTCCTATAGTATCTGCCCGCTCATTATTTCCTACATTCTAACACGAAAAGAACTTTTAAAATACGACAGTAACTATAAAACAAAAGATTGTTTTTATCGTCGATGTCTCCTTTTTGTATGAAGGAGGTATGAAGAAGGATAAACAAAAAGTTTGAGACAATTACTTGTATTAGGCCTACTATAATGAGCTATCGAGCGCTATATATATATATTTTTAACTTTTATTATTATATTATTTTGCGGTTGTCATTGTTGGAGAATTCCCAGTCCTAGTTACTCTCCTACTCCTATATAGTCCTATCTCGCCTAGCTATTCACTTAACCAGCAGTCTGGGGCTCACCACGAGCTGCATTTTTTACTGCTCTATTTGCCTTTTTCACACCTATTGTTTAGAAACTAATATGATGCAGTATTGCAGTAGTAAATCAAATCTTGTATTTTTAAAAGACACAGAAGTTGCTAACAGTTTGTTTATCATGTTGGTGGTTTACTGTTTACTTTGAGTAATTGGCAACAATGCTCTTCACAGAACAAAAAATCAAATAATTTCCTCAAATAACACCCGCGCATTCTGTAATTGTTGATTTTGGTCTGCGTTTTTCGTCCATCCGTGTTGAACGTTACTTGAATCTCCGAAACTTTGATTGGAGCTTTTATATAATTTGTAAATGGCTTTGATAGCGTCGATCGGCTCCATTTTTCCTATTGCGCTCCGAATTCTTTGGCGCCTGTAGTCAGCCCACGTGAAGTCTTTCCGGGTCAAGATGGTTTCTACCACGTACAAGATGTCGGATAAAACTCCCATGAAAAGCAGGTTTTGGCAAATTTCAGATGATAATGTGAAACCGAGTACATCTTTAATTCCTGGTATTGAGGCAACAGCTCCTAAGCCAATAGATGCGAGGGCACCAACGCTGAGGAGTGATACGAATAATGACGCCTTTAAAATTCTTTTAAATGTCCATTCCCGATTCGTAATGTCAATAATGCGATCAAATCCTCCAAGACTAAAAACATACAGTTCACTGGAAACAAATCGAATCACTTTATTCGACTCTTTTCTTATGTCACGATCGATAAAGTCGAGGAAGAAATCAGGGGTGATGGTTTTCTCAGCGTAAACAGGTCGACTCCTTGTCAGGAATTCCATAATATATTCACGTTCTTTATCGTTTTTTGTGATTTCGTCAACTTTTTCCTTTAAGTCGTCCACAGATATGTCCGACACTCGAGCGCCAGATATGACGTGGGCAGCCATCAAATCTCCCAGCATATCTCGATACGGTTTGCAAGGTAACAAGATGATGGCTTTGAGACATTGGGGTGTATCCTTCGACATTAACCACTGTTGTCTGACTATTTCGGCGGGGAATTTCTTTGCCACCAAACGCATGACACTGTCTGCATACGCTGGGCAATCAGGATACTTGAAATCTTTATTGAATTTGAAGTCTGGTTCAAGATAGCCTTGGCCCTTTATTATTTTTTGAGCGATCAGTTCTTTCCAAATCCCTTCGTGTTCGTATTTATCGATTTCAATTTTACCCAGGTCATCAATTCCCAGTTGACTTAACGATTCCAGGTTCACGTCTTTGAGTTTGTCGAGATCAAGTTGGGCAATTTTATTTGATTCGAAAAGTTTCTTATTTTTGCTATACCCATCAGACGATAGAATGTGTCGAACGTACTCTTTACAAAAAATGAGCTTTTTTTGTTTTTCCAATTCTTGGCGACTTTCATACATCAAGTTGTAAAGGATGTTGAGACAATTAGTGTTGTGATCAAACGAATTTCCGCCAAAATCTAATGTTATTGCATTTCGCTTATCAAGTTTGGGCTGTATTAATTCCAGCTTTTCTTCTAAAATGATGACACATTTCATGTTAACGCACTCCTTTAGAGAATTTAAGGCCTTGGCATCGACCAATTTCTTCCAGAACGTCTTCCTGGTGCACGGAATCAAATTCATTTGTTCCAGTTTCTTTTCAATGTACTTTTCATCCCGAGATTTATCAAAAATTTTTTTGAGTTTATCTTCCAACGAAGCGTTGGCGCCGTAGTCGTCGGCTATTTCCTTTATTATTTTGCTTCGAATAATGTCGTTACTTGAGATTTTGGACTTGTCGAGAACAACGTTAGGAATGGTATCGGAATCGTTGAGTTTACAGGTAATTATGCACTTGGATTTGATCAGATCACGAAAATATTCGTCCACTTTTTCCAGGTGAATTTTACGTCTTTTCAGTTCTTCGTTTTTTTTCTTGTTGTTGATAAAGTTTTCAAAAAATCCGGGATCTCTCGGGATTTCACGTGCAACTTCCTTGAAATTCGAAATAGAGCAGTAGTTGCCTAGCAACCACTGAATAGAGCTTAAAAAATATTGAAGAATTTCAATGTTGTTTTCCTTTTGTTCCTTGTAGCCATTGACGGGACAAAATGAAAGGGTTTGGTTAGGTTTCATCTCGTATTGATGAATTAGACTGAAAGACGACATTTGCATTTTGATGTGTTCATTCAAAATTGACTCCGTATGTCGTAACATGCAGATAAATTTATTTGTTTTGCTTTCTTCATTTTTGTTTTTCATTTTCTTGAGTAGAATAAAAGCACGATAGTAAAATGCGGCTGGGTAGAAAAAGTTCTCAGTTGAATTTTGTAGATTATCCAAAATGTTTGTGGCTTCTTTATCGGAATTTTTGAAATTTTTCATTGTCAAGTGTTTGGCAATGTTGACTCTACGGGCCGGCGTCATCCAATTGGGAATATCATCAATTTTAAAAATATCCCAATTAAAATTATTTTTGTTTGGTTTCAAATCAAAACATTTTAAATCGTAATCTGTTTCGTCTACCCACAGAGCCCATTTGTCCAGAATGCTGTCATGGAAGACCTTAAGCAACTTGTCATCGTCCGCTAGTTGGACGATTTGATTTTCGCATGGTTTCTTCTCTTTTTTAATTTCCTTGAATTTTTCTTTGACTTTCCTTTCGGAGAAATTATTGGTGTAATTTTCAAATAAATCTTCAAGCATTTTAAGGTGGTTTAAATCTTTTTCCAAACGTGAAATTCGTTGAATCTCCTTCCATTCTCTAATCTCTTTCATGACAAAAATTTTCTCAGCCCCCCATTCTTCACTTGTGCCCGACTCCTCCGTTTGGTCAATTTGTTCCTCGCACAGGATGAGGATTCCACTTCCTGGTTGTCCTTTTCTTGCCGCTCGACCCATCGCTTGTTCCTCGACTCTTTCGTTATCCACAAAATTAGTCAAACAAATGTGCAGACCTCCGTTGGCTTCTAGATTTTTGCTGATTTTGATGTCCGTTCCTCGGCCGGCCAAGTTGGTGGCGACGATTACGTGTCCGACATCCAGTTCAGAAGTTTCAAAAGCAAATTTCTCGTAATCACGAGTGTAGCGATGGATGCGCTTATTATTGTCTCTGCTGAGTTCTTTGATTGCAGATATCAATTGTTTATGAACTATGTTGACCTCTTTAATGGATCGACAAAAAATGACGATGGAACGATTTTGGTCAATGATCGCCCAACGGGTTTCTTCAGTAATAACCTCCTTCCATTTTTCATTTGTCTTCAGTAATCTAGTCGGTTTAAAGCGGAAACGTTTGGGGAAAGCAGGCGGGACAGTTATTAAATCGCATTTATAATTCTTTTTCAAAAATTCCTTTTCTGGCTGGGAGCCCAGGGTTCCCGACACTCCTGCAAAATAATTATATTTGTTAATGTACTTTGCGTTGGAGATGAACACTGCTTTGAGACTCTGCAACGTCAATTTGCATCCTTCCTTTAGCTGAAGGAATTGGTGCAGGGCTCCGCCCCATTGCGAATTGGATTGATCCGTCCCTGTATCCGGATCGATGATGATCACTTGCGGATTTAGATCGGGACTTGAGTCTGATCGGTCATGGTCAATGACGTAGTCCACGTCTTGTTTGAGCTCCAGTGCCCGCCTTGCGTTATCCAGCCAAGTGTCCAGGTGTCTGTCGACGAAATCCAACAAATGATCCGGTATGCGAATGTGACGCTCGCGCTCTACTATTTGACGGAAATAGAAAACGATTTTGGGATTAAGTTTGGCATTAACTGTGTAGTTGATCTTTTTTTCTGTAATTTCGCTGACTTCGTTTATCAGCAGACGGCCTTGACGGTCGATAACTTTTTTCTTAATCAGATGTTCCCATAACGCATTTCTTTCCGATTCATTTTGTCCCAATGGGCCGTGAATATTTTCCAAATCTGTTTCTGTTATTTGGCCGTAGAGGTCATACAGGATTTCGGATTTGATTATTCCCGCTGAAGTGTTGCGTATTTGTCCCCAAATGAAAACGTAAAGAGATTCGAGCATCTCCATACCGGGGATGTCGTGCGACAGGTAGAGCATGTTGTTACCACCATCCAGCAACATGCTATCCACTTCGTCGATGATGCCATACACCATCTTTCGGCCACCTTGTATTTCGCGATTGTAAAATGTGTCCAGCAAATAATCTCGCTGAAAATTTACAAGTTGCCCATAAACGACGTCCATGTTATAGGCCTTTTTGCGCTCGTCTACATTTTTACTGCAGTTGTTTGCCACGGTGACGTTGAAAAACTCGTAGAGTTCCTTTAGTCCTCCTTCGGCAACTGGCAGATTGGAATCACGGAGAGCAAGGACGTCGTTACTGGTGATGACGTCTACCTTATGATTCTTTTTCTGGTTGTTTGGATGAAAACGATCTGAAAGTGCAAATCCAATGGCAACCCCGGCCACGATAATTGATTTACCTTCACCGGTCGATACTTGCGCTAATGTTTTTTTAAAATCGAAACATCCGTTAGATAGTAGAGCCATGATGGCGAATTTTTGTGTCTCACTCAGCTGGATTCCCATAGTGATATCGACGGAGTATTCAAAAACGCAAAGAAAAGCTTCCATCCAGCATAAACTTTCCTTAGCCTTTTGAGAAATGAATTCAAACACAAATTCGCTTCGTTGTTTGTCGTTTGTCTTTTTCATTTCACTTTTTTCTTTTCTTAACAAAAAAAAATTTTTTGTCACTTTGTTTGTCTTTACCATTTCGATTTTTCCCAAGAATTCGGATTTCATGGATTCCGAACCATTTATCTTTTTTTCAATTTTTTTAGTCGTCTTGTTTTCCGGATCATTTTCCTCCATATCAGCAATAATTGCGTTCAAACTTTTCGGGTTCGATTTAGAATTTTCTTCTGGAGTGTTCAGAACTGTATCGCCCATCGTCAATTTCTTGTCACTCATCAATTCAGCTAGCAATTTTGTTTCGTTCTTGTATTCCAGATCCAGTAAAAAAAATGAAACGTATTTTCGCTCGTTAACTAACCAATCTTCTACTTTTTGCTTGTCAACCAACCAAGCTTCTACTTTTTGCTTGTCAAACGACCAATTTTCTACTTCTTTATTCAAAAATGCGCTTCTCTGTTTGTAGAATAAGTTAATTACAGATAATGAACCAAAGCCTTCTCTGGTCAAATCGCATTTTACTTCTTCAAAAACTTT
Organism: Daphnia pulex; assembly: GCF_021134715.1. NCBI lineage: Eukaryota > Metazoa > Arthropoda > Branchiopoda > Diplostraca > Daphniidae > Daphnia > Daphnia pulex. Next base: position 5,618,775 of record NC_060023.1, on the reverse strand, counting down.
TAGCGTCCGTGAGAGTTTATCGGAATCTAAGAAAAACAAAATGTCGCTTTCCTCTTTTCTCAATGCAAATTCAGTGAACAGTGACAGTACGTCTCGGTCGTGATCCATAAAATCCAAATGTTTACGCACTTCTTCTCTCCATTTTTTTCTCTCTGTAGAATGCTTCCATAGTTTCTCCAACCGTTCTTCCATTTCCAGTAGAAGAAATTCGTATTCCCAGTCGTTTGGTTCATTCTTTTCCACGATGTGCAGGTAAAATAAAGGACTTATATTTCGGGAGTTGTAGTACTCGATCCACTTTGCTAGTGAAATGATTGCGGATGCAAGTTTATTTGCCTCCACTTGACGGTTGAGCTTGTTTAATTGGTCCAAGAGAAGTTGAGATAGTTTGGCTGGTGTCTTGTTTTGGGGATTTAACTTCTCAATAGAAGTGATATTCTTTTGATCAATGTCTGTATTTCTAATTCGAGACATTAATTCTGTAAAACTCTCTGAATCGTAACTTTGTTCTTCAGCTTTAAAAGAGAACTGTCGAAACCTTTCACGATTATTGTCTTTAGATGAAAGTCTTTTCCATTGACTGTTGCCTTCGTATAATATGTAATATTTAATGATATCATTTGATCGATTCATTGTTTCTTTCTCTTCGAAAAATGATAAGCCATGGTACTTATAAACCTGAATTGCAATTTTAAACATCTCTGCCAACATTTCTAGTTCGGCGAATCCCAGTGTACCCGTCGGTGACTCGATGTATCTGGTGTAATCGTCTTTCAAATCTTTGTCCTTTTTCCACTTTGATATTTCTTCTAGCAGTTGTTTTTTCACTTCTGTGGGGTCACGCCCAATGCTGCCCCATGCCTTCTTCCACTCATCATCGTCGTATTTTGAGTCGAGAAATTCATCGTCGTCGTTACGGCCGTTGAATAAGTTCAACCAGTACAAAACTTGTGTCTCTTTTCCCTTCAACGGCTGATAATTTGCTATGATTTTTTTTATCAATTCGTCTCTTTTAGCACACGCCATCGGGAAAATGTTGTCATTATCTACTCGCAAAATGAACATGACTACGCCGTTGTAGGTTTTAGCGCTGGAGTCTTCTTCACGGATGTGTTTTGCAATCAGTTTGCGGAACTTGTTAGTGTCTTTACACACGTATTTACCCTCCGAATTCAATTGGCCGAAAAGGCAGTGAAGAAGACTGTCAGTTCCATCCTCTGTCGGCAATACATCGAGACAGTTGGAACTGACGACATTTCCATTCCAAACGGGGCGACGACCGATTATTTTGGGCTTCGGAAACGATCGTGATGGATCAAACGCTGGTCTAAAGTATTGTTCAATTTTCTCGAATTGCTGCTGTTGTTGACGCTGAGCCATGAGCTGATGGTGTTGATGGATCTTGTTTTCCGTTGCTTTTATAATTTCTTCTTTGCTCATGGAATGATGTTTTGCATGATTGGATAACATCTTTTGGATGGACTCTGTCAATTGCTTTCGTTTGTCTATTTGGTCGAGGTGACGGACGAGACTTTGACGAATGACTGCCTTCTTCTGGTGGACTGAATCCACTAGCATTACTACCAAATCGCTGGCAGAGTATTTAGAGACGGATAATATGGCATACATTTTCTCCTTTTCTTCTTGATATTTCACGTATAAATTTGCACCTGCTTTTTCTGCTGATGTCTTCTCCTTCACTCCCAGTTCAATTGTGATCTTCTCGTCTCTTTCAAACCCGTAGAAATATCCGCCGCCTTTAGCGACTTTTTGGGTAAAAGCAACGTCACCTGTTAATTTTCCAATATTTCCGTTGGGACACGAAGCCTCGTAGACTCCCAATCGGTCAGCCGTCAATTGTTTCCCTTCTTTGCCCGTCAAAGGGATCCCGGATGTCATAGACGATTGCCCGCCAATGTTCACTTCGATCTTGCCACCGTATCCACCTTGCCCTGCTTGCCCTGCTTGGCCACCTGCAAATCAAAGAAAATATATGCTTTCCTTGAGAAGAGAGTTATCATGTTATCATTCAAAGAGAAAAGTAAAAATAGTCGTCAAAATATCAACGTTGTTGACACGATCAATTGATAATGCAAAGAAAAAAAACGCATTTAGAAATAAAGAATTGAAAGAACACTGGTCATTGTTTGGTACCTCTGATTAAAAAGAGTGTCTGTCCTTCTTTTTTCCCCTTATAAAATATTGCCGTGATTTCACTGCCGTCGATCGCCGTGCCGCTGATGAGAAAATTGCCCTTGTGCCCTGGCAGAACATCTTTGTCTCTTGTTCGATTTTCCCTTGGTAAAATTTCTTGTAATGTTGTCAATACGGTTTCCATTGCCTTTTTGCCACCCGACGATATGGACGGAAAAGAATTTTTAAATTTTTCTTCGGTCCATTTGTAAGCCGCATCACTTCCGTCGCCTCCGTCCGATACGATCGTCCATTTCTGGCCGTTTACTATTTCGTTGCAAACGACGTGCACGTTGCCGCCGCTCTCACCCGCTTGACAAGGTTTTCCTACATTAATGATACAAATTCATGTTAACATTTTAGACAGGAATTAAAGAAAATAGAAAAAAAATTGTCTCACCCATCGGTTGATCTTCAGCATTTTTTCCGGATACGTTCCAACAAAATCCGGTCCAAGTCTGTGCATTATTGTCAGTGGTGTCATCGACGATGAGCTTGTCGGTGACGATGCCAATGTTTATTCCGTGCCAGATTTCATTATCCAAGTCACAATCGATGTGGACGGATTTCAATCCAACGATTTTGATTTCTTCGACATCCGGATGTTCGTCTTTCAATTGTTTCATTAGCTGAAGCATTTTGCTGACGAATAAGGCGATTCCCTTAAAGAAGATTATTTTTTTTCCGTCTTCTTTCTTGTAATTGATTTCAGTTTCGGGTAACAAGAATTTCTTGTACATTTCTTTTGTCAGAATTCGCAATTTGGGGGTCCACTCGACGTCTTTCATTATTAGTGACGAGGCTTTTTGATAACGTTGAAACCATTCAAGTGTTAGACTTGGCGTTGTCTGGCTGCCGTCAGTCTGGAGAATGCTTTGTGACATTTTCTCGACTAGTCTGTGAAACGACTCTGGCCATTCAGTGTCAGTTGTATTTTCAACCACCATCAAGTCGTTCTCCAGAATGGCTTGCAAAATCTCTTCCTTTCTGACGCTAGCCAGGAAATCGTTCTTAGAACAACTGACAAACATTTCCACCAGTTCTTTAACTAATTCCTCGCCAGTATTGCCATTGCATTCTTCGTTATTTTGGGGAAAACCTAGCTGCAACAGCATTTTTTCAAATACATTTTTGTCTTCATTAACAAAAGCCAAGAAATCATTCAGGTCAATAATGAATTTTTCGTGTTTCTGGCCGTTGGTTTCATCCTTGACGATGTCGCTCAGACATCGGGAGAACATCTTTTCAATGCACGATGTTTTAAATTGAGTCAAGTAACAGTTGACAGAGACGGTGAAACGTGGCGTGTTTGTAAACAGATCTTCCTGTCCGAAAACAAGTTTAAGATATCGACACTCCCCGTCGCACCAGTTTCGCAGTGGCAATGTCACGTCTTTTACCTTAGAACGAATGTCCTCAAAACAATTTATGGAATCCAATAGTTTCAAGTCAGTAGACATATCCTTGCTGATATCGTTATTGCAATTGTCCAGGTATTCAAAAGCCTTTTTTAAACTTTTTTCCAGCCACATTTGCAATACCGTTTGGACATATGGCATCTCAAACCAAGTTTTTTCCAAACAGGAAAGTGGGCGTCCCAGTTTGAACTCGATGTGTTTGATGGCATTTTCATAAGTTTTATTAGTGCCATCTTGATCGATCTCCATCCATTCTTTTATTTCACTGGCAACCTCTTCTTTGGTAGTTAATGTATTATTCGTCGTTGAAGGGGTGGAGATGGCATTTGAGCTACTTCCGGTGTCTTCATTCATCTTCAGAACTTGAGAATTGTTGGGTGTAGAATGAATCAATCAGATTATCGTTTCAGTTGACAGTGCAATCAACGCAACGTTATTTTTCAATTGATACGGCCACCAGAAGAAAAGGCTACAAAAATCTAAATTAAATTTGATCACAAATTAATTATATTATTATATCAACCGACTGGGAATGATTGCTTATGATCTATTTAAAGAAGAATCAAAGACAATTCTTATTTACAAATAATGTGCAATATTGGCATTTGACATTAACATTTAGGCCTATTATAAATTGAACCAGGATTTTCTTTATTTTAAACTTAACTATTGTAACAAGTGAAAGCCCGGGACACTAGTCACGAGTATTAAAAGTGTTAACCATGGTCTTAACTTTCTATACGAGTCGAAAATTCTGATTGATACTGAATATAAAGAACTAGACTACTGTATATCAATCTACATTTGTGTATGCCACGTATTTATTCGTTAAACTTAAACACAAGCAAGCGGTCGAAATGTTGAAATTTTCAAGGACGACATTTTCTTTTAGTGACACTCAAATTTTACGCTAGTCGAGTTTTATGCGATAGAATGACATTTCAATTTGTTTAAGTAACTGCTGACTTAAACCGGTCATTGCTTCACCAGCACCGCATGCTATATTGTAGTTTAATCACCATCGCTTTATTTTTATTACCGGATGACCATTTACGAAATTCCTCTAAATGTCTCCAACATCCCTACAGTCCAGGAGCCAGCCTACAATGACGCACATTTTGATTGGCAAAAGATTTGAAGCTAGAATCTGAAAGAGGGGGATGGGGGGGAGTCTAAAAAGTCACGTCTGGTCCGCCAGAGCGGCAGCGTCTAAGCGTGACAGGTTGCCAAAGTCGGCGTGAAATGCAAAAAATTCCACTTTCTATGGCAAGAAAAAAACTTATGGCATTTGATAGAAATAATAATGGTAAATCTGTCATTGTAAATAAAGCTATCACTAATCACTGTAATAAAGCTAAAATGTCATCTACTATACAAAAGAAATAAATTCGAAATACCCGCCGTCAATGCAACGTTGCCGTTTGAAAAATATACGGCTTTTCTGTCAAACTTCTAATGACGTCTGGTTTTACGCCATTGTGTTGATCATGATTTTATCTATTTTTTGGTATGTTTATGACACCTGCCAACACAAATATAAAATTTCACCAAAACCCCCTATCTTTAACCGTGTCTGGTTTTATGTTTGACGTGTAAAACGTCTGGTTTTGTAGTAATAGATTATACCATTATTATTTCTATCAAATGCCATAAGTTTTTTTCTTACCATAGAAAGTGGAGTTTTTTGCATTTCACGCCGACTTTGGCAACCTGTCATGTTTAGACGCGGCCGCTCTGGCGGACCAGACGTGACTTTTTAGACTCCCCCCACCCCCCTTCTTTCAGATTCTAGCTTCAAATCTTTTGCCAATCAAAATGTGCGTCATTGTAGGCTGGCTCCTACCAGTTTAAACCGAAAGTTTCCTTATCTCTGAACGCACTTGAACACAAAATATAAGAAAAGAAATAGCTAAAAATGTCACTTACCAAAATTGATTTAAATGATCTGTAAGCTGGTAAAATTACTAGATGTGCAGGCAAAGATGTTTGGTTAACTGAACACTTATTGGGTGCTGGTTACGAATATTCGCCAAATAATTCGCTGCTGCTGCCAGTAAAGACAAACTTCGTTTTGTGTCAACTGTCTGCTTCCAAAGGGTCCGAAAGACTATAGCCCGTCTGACGAAGTTTTCGTCAATATCGTTACGAATATCTTGCGTGACCTCCAGTTTTCGCCATTGGCTAGCTGTGCATCTTAGTGGCAAGCCGTAAAAGGCGAAGGGCCTTGCGGGAGTGTATCATTTGGCATGGCAACGTCCGCGACACATTTTCCTCGTATAGTTTAAATTAGTGTTTGCAGTAATGTCGTACTACTACTTTGGTTGATAAGAGAAAACAAAAACAGGCTGCGCACTTCCTTTTTCGGTTTATCAAAACATCGTCGGGTTTGATCACTTCCGTTAGCTGTAAGAAAAATACTTGATATTGTAATATCACAGCCAAGCCATTGAATCATTTGAATTCAAAACAAATTTGTCCTAACGTTCAATTTCTTCTTGTGGTGTAAATGTCTAGACAAGTTAACACGGCGCTTAAAGCGGAAAGCCGCAAACCCCAAGCTTAATAAAATAATTCATGTTTCTACAGAAAAATACGCTTCAACCTCCCTTAAATAGTTTTCTTTCACTGCTAATTATATATGTATTTTTGTGAAAAGGGGAAAATTATTTGCATTATTTCTCTCTTTTTTTTATTAAAATTTGGTATGGTAGTTGAGATTACGAGTTTTGTTTATCAACACATTCGATGATGGTGCATAGTGGGTTTTCTTTCGTCGATGGCATTGAAAAACGAGTCAGATTGTTTGTTTACTTCCTGCAGTCCGCTGCAGTCAGCTCTTCTCGCAACCAAAGCGCCCGGAGACATGCACACAATCTCTTCTCTTTTTCGAACCATGTAATAAAAGTTTAACTAGAAAATTCCAGCATTCAAGGCACATGATATTGCTCAAATGTTGGTTGTATATACAAACACTTACCAGACTGATTTTGAGATGAGTCTCGAGATGAGTACGAGAACGATCATGCCCTTGTTTTTTTTTTTACAGTTAAGATATATAGTTCCGTCCGTTTCCGTAAGATTCACGAAATGGTAAAGCGACGTATGTTGATGATGGCTCATGCTCGTCAGAAAGAAAGAAAAAACGCCATGACAAAAAGCGTACATGTAAGATATTGTATCCTTACACTTGATGAAGGTGTTAAAGTGGGGGAGTGAATTTTTTTTTTTTTTTTTTTGCAATACGTAGCAATCCGCCAAATCACTGCATCCGCCCAACGCACAATCCACCTATTCACTGGATGCCAATGGGTCCAGCAGTGCCCTGTTGGATTTGTTCCGCTTTCGATTGCCTCACGCGAGTGTCCTTAACAGTCGAGTCAACTTCAACAGCGTAAGAATACTGGAAAGGATCGCTCTTTTTCAAATAGAAATGATTGTCAACTCCCAATAAATGTATAGGTAAATTGAATTTACCTGGTCAAATTCTTCATCCGGATCCGGAGTACCGGTAGTTGTTAGTTACGAATTTAGACTTGGATGTGCTGATGTTGGCTGCGTTCAATGCCGACACTACGAGAGGAATGAAAATAATAAACTTTGCTGACTGCATTATGTATGGATGTTATTTCTCGCCTGACTATGGTGTCTGAAAGGTGACAAATGACAACTGTCAATTTCTACTCACCGGAACGGCCAGTTCACTTATTATTTTCATATCCAAGGAGCTTCAAATGACAGGCGGAGGAGCATAAAAAAATATATACTCTTCAAGGACAAGTATTCTCTAGGGGTCTCCCTAGAGGGTGTAGCGAAAGACAGAGCCGAGACGACAGAGCTGGATACTGCCATACTGGATAGGCCTTCCAAGGTCTGAACTTTCCCCCTTGTAGCATGTGGATATAATGGACATCCAACTATTGTTGATATTGGCCAATGATTTTTTAATAAGAAAAAACAGGCAAAAACGAAAAAAAAGTATGTATATGTATTACACTTGTGCTTGTACAGGCTTGTGTCGTATAAGTTGTGCAAGATGAAACCTTACAACTTTGGATCGGTCACAGGTAAGCAATTCAATTATAACAAGGATTCTCGATAAACCTGTTGACCCTTGTGTTCAAGGTGTGCATTGCGTTCACGTGCCCATCGGAAGACCAAACTGCATGGTATCAAATGGTCAACAGACTGCAATGGATAATCCTTTCACTTATAAGGTTGCGTTCTTCTATGCGACGGAATAAGCGTACGCCGAAAAATGTCACATACACAGTGTGCGTGCAGAACACGTGAATCGAATCAGACGGCCAACTTTTGGCTATACACAGTCTAAGAAGCCTCTCGGTTCTAACCTAATTTACAAACGCGTAGTTTGGAGTCTTTTAATATTGCGGCCAATGCCCTAGTCGGCCCCAGTCTTGGATTTGCCTTTTGCCAAGTGGTTGTTGGGATCTCATAGTCTTCTCCTTTCAGGTAAAACTGAATTGGGCGAATTGTAAAGATCAGCTGCTGAAACTTGGATTTCACCATGTCGGTTACTGTCGATTCCGTTTTCACCAAAATGACCCCGAACGGGAAGGTAAATTCATCATGAAAATGACATTTTTAGTGGGCCAGTTTCGTAACCATTTCTTCTCTCTTTTTAAAAAGATATCGCTGTTCATGCCACAGAGGGAATTTGTGGATAATCTATCATGGATTCAACCAATAGGTATACGCAGATTTTTCATTCAGTTTTAATGAATGTGGAAACCGCTTAGCCTAATTATTGGAATATGTATTTGGCATGGGTGACTACAGACGGAGCAATTGTTGTGGATCGCGAATACATCCATCCAGAACGTTCGATAGCTGTTCAGTTGGTGAGCGCGGTACGATATGGACGCCAAGATGACGAAGTTATGGGCTTAAATCTATCGAAAGAAATATGCCTGGCTAACGTAATTGTGAATAAAGTTGCACCGCCCGAGCATCTCACCCAAATGCAGGCAAGGCTCAATTTTTTTAAAAATTTATTTACTATAGCTAGTTAATAATTTCATCACTGGGAAATTTTTCTTGAGAAAAGGAAGGCATTATTATCGGGTTTATTGGGGCCGCACATTTATTACATCCTTTAGAAATTTAAAATTTCGTTCCTATTGGTTGAAAAGTTGTGCTAGTGTTTGCTCCTGTTTATTCGCTGATTGTTTATTTGCTGAAATGTGTTGGGCACAAGTGGATACAATTCGGAGGTGCGTGAATGCGGAATTGAAGGGAATGGCCCCGCACCTAGCTTTGCTATTGTAATTTGCTGCGAGGTTTTTTAGAATCCCTACAAATTTTCAAGATATTTATTTTAAAACTCACTTTTGTTTTGAAATTTGTCAGCAAAATCTTGTTCGCCTTCACGGCGACGCTTGTTTTCCTTTCCATTTTGATTGGCCGCGAGGCATCGGACCCAGTTTGACGATCCAGCAACCAGAAGCTTTCAAAGGCGAGCCATGCGGAATCCGACATTTCATTGAAGTCTTTTGTCTCTACCGAGGAAGTTTTCAACCTCACAAACGGTTTTTTTTTCTCAATTCAAACTATACTTAAATTTACATGACTTAGTTCAATTGGATTTTCTTAACAGGAGCTCTATCCACTTTAACGTGGATATGATTCAAAAGTACGGATCGGCTGAGAAATCGGCCATGTGGATCCCGCCAGCCACAACAGTCAGCCGTCCGCTTTTGCTTGCTCTTGGACGTGTAGACATGGAAGTTTGCCTAGAAAAAACATCGGTCGCAGACGGAGAGCCGCTTATAATCAATGTTTCCATTGTGAATCAATCCAACAGGAACATCAGAGGAATGAAGGTACAACGCATTTCCATTGAAGTTATTTGAAGACAAAGTAGTTGCTAATTGAATTGTTTTACTACGTGCAGATATCGCTGACTCAATTCTATAAGCTCTCATTTTCGGAAGGCAAACGTAAAATGCCAGTAAATTCCACAGAAATTAACACCGGATTTCCTATTGCACCAGGAGGCACTCTTAATCAGGTGGGTACACTTTGGTCTGAATTTGAAGTTGAAATCAGAATGTATAATCAGAAAATATTTTTGGTGTAGACTGTTATGCTTGTTCCTCGTGTTCCGTCGGCCACAGCCGGTTCTAAGCAAGTGGGCCTGGCAGTGCGTCGCTGCACGAGATCGAAAACATTTCAATTAGCTCCAAGTACACTTTTTGCCGAATCCGGTCATTCAGACATTTTCGGCTTCATTATCTCGTATCGAGTTCGGGTCAAGCTGGTAGTTTCTCAGACACCTCTGAATTCCAACGTCATGGCCGAAGTGCCCGTGTTCATCGTTGCTAAAAGGGACAGTGAACACTTTTCGCACCATGTGCCTGACATCGAGAAATGCACTGACGATACTTCTGGTACCGTCACTTTTCGGAACAGAAGGTGAGCGGCCACTTGTTAGTTCGAGTCTCATCAAATTTAATAATGCGTGTCCTATTTTCATTTACAGTGCAGCATTTGCTAAGTCATAAATGTTCTATCACTGAAAAGTTGCCTTGAAGAAAGAAGGATTAAATCTCATTGAATTTCGGTGGCATATTTTTCTATTCATTTCGTAGATAATTTTGATCAAAGAGTTTAATGCATCATATTTTGATTATTTTCACTATATTCTTCATTATAATATACTTTACCGAATATAATTAGTTTTTTTTTACCCTTTTATGAGAAACCTTATAGCTATGAAAATATTTACCATTAACGTTTATAGTGTATCGTCGGTTTTATATCCATTAAAAAGTCTTTATATAATTTGTTCTATAATATGTCTGTCTATAAAACAGCAAATTTGAATAGAAATAACAAGAATACATTCCTTAAACATATTTTATCCAGTCAGTTTAGCACAAATCAGCTGAAACGTTACGTAATAATAGCAAAAGAAAATACAACTTTTTGAAACAAAATCAAATCGATCCGCCATTGCCAGTTCCTCCTCTAAGTTGCTGCGGAACGTTGTTAAAGAATTCTTTTTCAGCCGGCAGAAGAAGGCAACCCGCGATTTTACATTCCAGCGCTGGAGCCTGGAGGCAATATTCTGACATCGAATTCGAACTAGCGTGCGGCTACGTGACTGTCAGATAGTTGTACACGTCACCTAAAGAGTTGTTCGTTAAAATGTCTTATTGTCACGTGTTAATATTTTTTTTGGCAATTACTGCAATTGCCAAATGTGACGATGAGCCCGATTTTTATACTTTCAACGTTCAAGATATTGAAGGCGATGAAGTGTCATTGGAGGAATACAGAGGAACGGTATCAAAAATGGTCTAGCTATTGAATAACTTTATAATACTGATTGTAAAACTTTATTTCAGGTGTCTTTAGTAGTCAATGTGGCTAGTTTGTGTGGATACACTGATACTAGTTACAGGGCTTTGAAACGACTACAAGACATTCTAGGATATAACCAAAAGTTCAATGTCCTTGCATTTCCTTGTAATCAGTTTGGAGAACAAGAACCTTATGAGGATGAAGTTATTTATAATTTTGCAAAAACTAATTATGCTGTTGAGTTCCCTATGTTTTCCAAAATTGATGTCATTGGAGAAAATGCCCATCCAGCTTTTAAAAATCTCATAAGTAAATTACTTGATCAGCATCTTTAAAGTCTTTTTTAAAATTATTAATCTGTTGCTTTCAATTCTGTAGGTCAATCATCAGTTCACCCAGATTGGAATTTTTACAAATATTTGGTTGACCATAATGGAAAAGTACTGAAAGCATGGAGTACCAAAACAACTGTAGAAGAAATTTTTGATAGGTAGGAAAGCTTTGACAAGTTTTGCCAACATGCTTCAATTCATTTTATGCCTTTAATGTTTTGACATAATTACAGCTGTAAAGCAGCCCTTGATGCTATTCCTGAAGAAACTGCTGTTCCATCTGAAGAAGAGCCTACCAACTTACCTCAGCAATCAGCTGATAATAATCTTAAAGATGAACTTTAATTAACACAATGAATTGCTTGAAATATGCTGTAAGAAAACACATACAGAAGGTTTGACTTTGATATTGTATTTCCACATTATTTAATGGCACTAGGATGCGCCACTATGCTTGACGGGAAACACGATGAATTAGGAATGAAGCTGATTTGTGGGAATTTAGGATTTAAACTACTAGGAACGAGAGTGTAGTATTTATACTTCATCGATAACAATGCTGAGTTAACAGTTTCTTTGTTTCAATTCATTCGACGTACAAAACTCTTTCCTACCTATCTGGGGCCTACAAACCAGGGGAACCCATTCCCACAGATAAAAATTTGCGTGTTGAAAAAAAAAATGACGATGATAAGATGATGGGGGGCTTTGAACTCTACCAAAGTTCGCCTTCTTTTTCTTTAGCTGGGACTTCGATTACTCGGGGCTTATCAATGATTCGGGCAGTTCGATTTCCCTTTTCCACGATTCCAATAATCCAGGCTTGATATCCTTCAGTCTTTTCGATGTCTTTGCAATATGCTGCAGCTTGCTCGCGTGGAAGACAGATAAGCATACCACCTATTAAAACAATTTATTTTAAACCTGCTTACGAGCAATGAAAAATAAAAAAATTCACCTGAAGTTTCGGCAGATAGACCTTGAAGAAGCTGGAACATGTTTCCACAAGCCTTGGCAACTGCAGCCATTTTTGCTATCACGGGTAAATTATGTATAACAAAAGAAACTTCGTTCTTTTGATGTGCGGCAAGGTTCTGAGCGTGACCCAACAATCCAAATCCAGTGACATCAGTCGCAGCATGAGCGTTGTATTTGTGCATCAAGCGGGCGGCTATAATTAACAATTTAATGTACATACATTTACATTGAGAATTAAAATAAGGCGTACCTGTCCTATTCAGTCTGGCCATGGAATCAATTGAACGAAGATAAGCTTTGCGTACGTCATCCTCCGATACAACCAGTTTGATTCTATTCCAGCGATCTTGTAGGTCCAACCATTGATGAGCATTGACAGCTACTTGTGTCCCCAAAGGCTTAGTTAAAACAAGAACATCTCCTACAACTGCATTGTCTGGCCTACAATTAAGACATTGCAAAAAAAAACAACAATAATAGTTTTTAAATAGTGCCATAATAATTTTTTTATAAATCTTACATTATCAGCTCTGATGTTTGACAAACAGAGGATGCTACACCTCCAATAGTGCACCATGGATTCATTACTGTCTGACCACCTGTAACATTAGTACCAGCTTCCAAGGCACAATCCTAAAAAACAAAAAAAAAGAAAACATTGTGAACTTCAAGTAAAAGTGAAATGTCACAAAATAAATTTTATTTACCTTAAAACCACGCATAATAAGTGGCATTACAATATCTCTTTCCTTTTCTGACATCTTTGTTGAAACTCCAACCAACATTAACATATTATCACACTCTGTCACACCCATGGCATACAAATCACTCAAAACGTTTGCGGCAGCAATTTTCCCTATTAATCAAATAAATGTATCAGCACATTTGCTATTGATATTACCTACATATTTACATAACCTACCTTGCATATAAGGATCATCAACCAAAGGGTAGAAGAAATCTGTAGTTTGAACAAGTGAAAGGCCTCCATGGCGAAGTGGTGTGACTGAAGCATCCATTCCAACACCTTTAGTTTAAGATTCATTAGCAGAGAAAACAAAATTGATAAAATGTAAATAATAAACAAGGAAAAAGACAAATGTCGACAGGGAGCCGCAAGAAATAAGAAAAAAATACCGATTCTTGTATAAGGAAAATGAAGATATTGACTTTGCTCATGATCTTGGATGTTAGCATCGTCATCCTGAAGCCCTGCAGATAAAAGAAGTTTCCCCAGAACATCCTGGGGTAACTTACACCCTCATCCTTTGAGATCTGCATATCGGGTCAACCTGAATGATGCATCCAGATCATGAGCAACAGGATCGAAGGGTCTTCTCAAAGACAGGCTTGTTGCATTTTCTCCAGTTAGTTCTAGTTGAACTGCTTGAACAGCAGCTAAGGCTTCCTGGGACACGTTCGATTGCTCCATGGTTACGAGCAAGCTAATCTAAAATTGAAAAAGAAAAAATTTCATGTAAAATTCTCTCATGACGTTTGAATAGGCTAAACTACTGTATGCCTTATACCAACAAAATATAATACCGAAAAAACAGGCCGTACCGTGGTCTTTGCACTTTGAAAATTAAACGTTAAACCTTGAAACAGTCCAAACGGCAAGCTATGAAATGGCGTCTAGCAAGGGCGTCTGAACAAGGGACAAGCCGCATCAACTTTCGATGGAAACGGAGAACGAACAAAACGTCCGTAGCGCCACCTTCGACAGAACGAATGCTGTGGCGGCCAATAAATGAACTATTTCGGAAGAATAAATACTCCAATGTTGTAAAGAGATCAAGAGATGAGCCACGATAAGGTAATAATAGAAATGGCAACGGCCACATTTGGTACTACTTTACGCGGAAATTACGAAAAAGGACATACAAATTTTTGTGGTTTCAATATTATTTTCAATTAAACCGTACATGTTTAATAATTTTATTTGAATGCAGTTTCTGATGATTGTAAAAATGATTTGTATTTACGTTGCGTCAGTGGTTTTACACTACTGATGTTAGAATTACTTACCTTTAGTTTCGGGAATGGCACGGTAGCGAGTGGTCTACAATAAAATATAGGGGCAGAATTACATAGATGATATCAATATAGTTTATTCAGCATTTGTTACATTCCTGAAGTTCATCAAAAAATGCAAATGAAAACAACCTTTAGAAATCTGAGAGAAATAAGCGAGGGACCAAAGGTTGCCTACATGGCTATATGCTTTAAGCATATTCGAAGGCTATATCTGCCACCTGGTGGCAGACAACACAAAAACTGGGAAGTTATCAACTCGTCATTAGTTTTCCTGAGTCCGGTCGAACAGCATTTCCGATAGAGTTGGCTAACGTCCGAAGTTGCCATTTGTGAAAAATCGATTGGACACGAAATAGTAAAATTTCTTACATGGCGGCTTACGGAGTTTGGCCCGTTTTAGTTTTAGTTTTTAATTTTCTCATTTAAGTCGTCTTCAGTTGCTATTCTTAATTAGATAACTACATTCCTTAGTTATCAGGTAATCTTTTAAGATTTATTTCCTCTCGACAGTCATTGTAGTTTATTTATTATGAATTTTTAAGTAAACGTCCCTACCGTGTTTACGAAAAAATATCGCCATTTCCTGCCCCAAGGGAAGAATGGAAAGAAGAGACGAAGGAAGAAACTAAGAGGGGACAAAGGGGTGGCGCGGGGTTCTCTTTCCTCGGGGCAGGATATTGTCCTTGGAAACCAAATGCCTTTTACTTAAAAATTCATAATAAATAAACTACAATGACTATCGAGGGGAAATAAATCTTAAAATATTACCTGATAACTAAGGAATGTAGTTATCTAATTAAGAATAGCAACTGAAGACGACTTAAATGAGAAAATTAAAAACTAAAACTAAAACGGGCCAAACTCCGTAAGCCGCCATGTAAGAAATTTTACTATTTCGTGTCCAATCGATTTTTCACAAATGGCAACTTCGGACGTTAGCCAACTCTATTCCATCTTTTTTTTTTTTTTTTTTATAAAAATAGATTCTATACAATGGCATCGATTGATCTATGAACCACCATGCCTGAACCATCCTGTCTGAACTCTGATCAAATGAGAAATGAATCACGGTTAAAATAAACGTTTGTTATTACGAAATTAACTGACGAAAGAAAGGTTCATAAGAGCTATACAATTAACACGATGTACAAGCATTAATGTTGCAAACTTGGTATTTAACTTTATCAAAAAATACTGTTATAAACATAAAATTGTTAGTTAATTTTAGAGTTACAAATAACTCATGTTTATAGTAATTATTTAATTAAGTAAATTTAGAGATCAGACTACTAGGTTTTGTTAAGGGGTACAACAATCTTTTTAAGGCAAATACTGTAACTAATGTATTCTTCTCAAATTCTTTCTTTTTTTAAATTTGACATCCAAATTAGATACATCAAATATGACAAACAAAATTATTATTTCATAAACAGAGCAAATAAGGAGAAAGGACTGAAAGTGAAGAATAATAGCTCAGGAGGAATGTTTGGTTTTCCTCCACCACCAAATCTGAAATTTGAGGAATTTCCTTAAGCCACCAGCAAGATTTATCAATGGGAACATGCCAAATACTACTATTTAGCTAGTTCATTGGAGAGCCAGTCAAGTCCTTCATACAATCCATGACCTTGTGTGGCACATGTTGCTTGGATATACCATCTCCTCCCTCTTAGTTGATTAAGGCCTAGTTTATCGGTGAGTTCAGCAGCACTCATGGCCTGTGGTAAATCTTGCTTGTTGGCAAATACCAAGACAACAGCCTCTCGCAACTCATCTTCTTGAAGCTGAAAGTTTTGTCAGATAATGAACATAAAAGAAAATGAAAACAATATCCAATAATCATATATTACCATTTTCTGAAGTTCGTCTTGTGCTTCTGTGATACGTTCTCTATCATTGGAATCTACAACAAAGATGAGTCCTTGGGTGTTTTGAAAGTAGTGTCTCCAAAGAGGACGAATTTTGTCTTGGCCTCCAACATCCCAGACTGTGAAGCAGATGTTTTTGTATTCAACAGTTTCCACATTGAAACCAATTGTAGGGATTGTGGTCACAATTTCTCCCAACTTGAGCTTGTAAAGGATTGTTGTTTTACCAGCAGCATCAAGTCCAACTAGAAAGACATTCAACACATAATTTAAAACTAATTCTTGCAGAAGAATACTTAAAATACTAAACTAACCCATCAAAATTCTCATTTGCTTCTTGCCGAAAAGCCGAGTGAACAGACTTGAAATGGTAAGACCCATGGTGATAATAGAGAGATTTTGGAATTCAGCGGAACTCCCCCACCAACAAGGCAATCAGACAACTATCCTAATAGTGGACACGAAGGAAGGTAGGAAAAAAAAGACTTCAATTGAATTGAAAATGAAATACTGGTGTTTCAATTATCTCTCTGTGACGAGTACAAACTACAACCCAACACACGTCAGCATTAAATACAAAGTCCCTGAAAACAACTGACGAACGAAAAGCGTTGATCTCTTCTGCAAGCCGCCAAGTCCAAACAGAGTGAATCATTCGCCACTAGAATTCCAGCGTCTTCTTCAATTCTATTCTTCAGAAATCTTGATTGTTTCTGATACTAAAAAGTTTTAGCAAGAATATATACTTAATCATATAAAACAATGGGGACATAAGATTTAATAATACTACACGAGATTAATATTAATCATAATTTTACTTTTGAAAATAATACAAGTCGCTAGATGGTGCATTTGTTGTGTAACATGTGAAATGCTGAAGACTTAAAAGTAAGAAAACTCAAAATAGCCATAGATGGTATCTTGAGTTTATTAAAGGGGACCGAAAAATATTGTTCGTTAGTTCTTTTTGTTCGAAAATAATAATATTACATTCTTAGTTTATCTTTTATTGCAGGCACGACCTTGTGTCCTTGTAAAGCGGTACTGCCAGGCATTTTTTAATTCTAGTGAATTAGTGTGTAGTTGCAGCCCAATAGGAATGCGTAATGGATATATAAATATTTCTTTACGCAGTTGGGGTTCCAGGACACAGTTCAAGAATGGGTGATTCCCAGCGATCGTGACTCCAATTAGCGACGTAACAAGTATTTGATTTGAATTTAAATAATTCAGAGTTATTTACTGAAAGTAAACTAAATTCTGCTGATCATATTTTCATCAAATTTTTACCACTCAAATGTAAAAAACTTTATTTTTTTTATTATATATACCCTCTTGTATCAGAGACGAAAAAGCTATTATGCAGAAAACAATAGCAGGTACACGTACACTTATTAAATATATAAATTAAACCAAAAAAAAATCTTCAGTAGAATGTGGAGGCGTCCAAGCCCTTGAGGGAAGAGCAACGAACCGCGTCACACCTTCACATGGCTAGTGTATGGTCTTTTCTTTCTTAAATGCGTGTCTCCTGCTGGATGGGAATAAAAGAGCTCTAAAATATGTGAATTTTCCAACTGTACCCCGAGGGCCCTCCGCCAGAGGGCAAAGTTTCACTTCTTTTCCTTTCTCTTCCTCAGTGTTTTCTCGTCCACTGGAGACTGAACTACCGGGGACAAGTCTGTAACACACAGTGCAGTGCACAGCTTTCATTCCTTCCATAGACAACTCTGACAAAGCCAGTGTATATTTTGTATTGCTCTTGTTCTGATTTCAAAACTACTTTGGGCTGATTTGATTCATGTTTTTGGCTACATGGTACGGGTTTAAATTTTTTGATCGTTTCTCATTGATCGTGCAATACTCGGAAGATCTCACATGATTCTTAAATGGTGCTGAAGACATGGAATTATTGACCTAATTACTGGTTTACAGAAATTCATCTTGCAACTAACGTCCGTGTTCTCTTAGCCTGCAGAATTTAGTAGAAGGTAAATCAAATTTCGTTTATCGCTTCTATTTATCACAGAGATGTTCCAACTGTATTCTAGAATGTTATTTAATGGTCTTAAACTGTACAAACTTTTTTCATGCATCGATTTTCGACTCGAACCACAGTAAACAGTAGTACTACTCATAGTTGCGCTTCATCGCCAACTAACTCTTGTTAGTGAACCGTTAGTGTAATCTTCCTCGAAGATTACAGGCACTTTAAAGCAAATTTCTTATAACAGCAAAAACTAATTCGCCAATATTTGGTAATAACTCTAATTAGCTCCAGCTGGGAGTGAAAGTTGTTATCTGTCAGTGACAAATCATTGTTTCCCCCAATTTTTTCCCTTCTCATCGTCGTGAACGTTTACCTAAGCAACACAACGAGTCGACCATGAATTTAAAGTGAGACTTTCTTCTCGTCAAATGCATCGAACCATTCTCATGAGAATGGACAAACAAACTGCTGGTGGTGGCTGGCCTCGGAAAAAAAGAAAAGCAGTCGACGTCGCCCTTTTTCACAATTTCACTTCGAAATCGATATAAATCAACCCTATCGATTAATCGCAACCTTTTGGGGGGGTTATTTTCAAATGGGTTTCACCGGGAAAAAACTAACATTTGTTGTTTAGACAGCCGGCTGCTTTTGGGTCAAACTGAAGCAGAGACTGGTTCCAATTTTGTGCTATCACAGTTTACTTGGCTGAGCTAAATGGTTCGAAATTATAGTCGTTGCCCCAGTTGTCGGTGAAGGAAAAAAGAAAAGGTACTCTAACCCGGTGTAACCCATCACCGTTAAAACTTCCGAAGAACCACCCATGGTCGCATTCGCTGTGTTGTGATTTTGAAAATTTGGGAGCAAACAGGGTCCACTTTTCTCTTTTGGCTGATAACTACCCAAAGTGAAAATGTCAGTTATTTATACGTTTTACTTTCTCCCTCCTTCTTTTGGTCAAACGAAACTGTGCGACGTGTTTATCCTGATATACTAAAACAGAAAGAGAATATATTAAGAGAAACCAGTATTCCATTGTTTAATAAGGGAAAATCGAGATTGAAACGGATTGCTTCTTATTATATAGTTTCAAAATCTCGGATAGCTCGCACGCCGAGACTGCAGCGTTCAGAAAGTGGAAAATACTCTTAAACAACGGAGTAAGAGTTTATCGCTAGCTTCTTTCTTTTGTTGTGTTTTCTACAAAATAAAGTACATGCCGTAAGTACAGCCCATCGTTATTGGAAGATTCCAAAGTCCGTTCGTTGTTAAGACCAATGAACTACAGGGACCAGAAACAAACTGTTCTATGTTCTAACAAACCGCACAGTTTTTAGACGCCGTTTACTATTTTTGGTTGTTTCAAAACCACGTTAAACAAGATTAGGATTGAACAACAGTGAGCGTGGTCTTCGAATGAAATTGGATAGTAAACATTGGTAATATTTCGTTCTTTTAAATAGGACGTCAAGAATTACCATCGATTTTGTTCAGCGTTTGTTCTTGGAACAATTAGATACAGTTCTTTTGAAAATAGATACGCATTCTGTTTTTCTTTAAATTGATTACTAGGTAGTGCGTACTGTATTATTTGCATAATGAGTCGATTGTTTTGTATGTACTACATGTGTTTGTTTTTTAACTGAACAGATGTTTCTCTGCCGATTCATCCGCCCTGCAGGCCGGATTGTCCGAGTGACCCGGGGTCTGTTGATACTTTTATCAGCTGTCGCCATCTTTGGTACCATTGCTTTCATTCATCGAATGGAAACAACTTCCAAATTCAATAATGACGGTATAATAACTAGAAATATCATTTTTCATCGATTACATAAAATAGAAAAGAACCCATGTTCTCTTTTTCGAATCAATGTTTCCTTACTATCCAAAAGTTATATGTATAAATCTTGATCTCAATGTTTTAGGGCACTCAGCTCCAAATGTAGTGCAACAATTGTTCACGCCAGCTTGCCAAAACTGCAGTCAGCACCGAACCGCGTCTGACGAGAGTGTTACAGTGATTTTGGACAACAAAATTCACGCCGACCATACAGCGAAATCTCCTGCGAAATCATCAGATAAAATGGAAAGGCCAATCAACGACGAAGCCATTGCGGCGGCGGCGGCGGCTGCCGCTGAAATCATTTCGCCCGACGAGGCATTACCGGAAGAGATGATGCCCGATCAGGAATCTCCTGCCTTTCAACCACCTGTGATCAAGACGGAACCTCAGCAACCGCCCTCGCCCATTCCCGAAAGTTTCCCCCAACAGCAAGAGCACGCCCAACAACAAGAATCGCTAAAGATTGACGAGCAGCACCAGAAATCGCTCATCTCTCCGTCGTTTGCCGTCAGCGACAACGCCTCGCCAGCAGTGCACTCTGAGGCTTCCAACGCTCACGCTGACAACATGTCTCGCACGCTGCTCCATTTGGAGACGAAGAAGGTGGCCAGCAGCGTGTCGGTGCATTCCAATGCGCGGACGGCCAAGATTCAAAGCGTCGGCGCCGTGAAAGGAGCGGTGCGAATGAACTCTGTGACACAGGAGCATCCGCAGCCCCAGCCCAAGGTTGGCAGCGAAGAAGAAAACCTTCCGGTGCTGACTCGCAGCTTGTATCAAGCCGGCCATTATCTCCCTCCCAAGGACGTCTGCCCAGAGCAGGGCGAAGGCATGAAACTGATGATCTTGGTTACAACCGCTCCCGGCCATGCCGCCCAGCGTGAGGCCGTCCGCTCTACCTGGGGACACGTCGCCTTCCGTCGTGACGTGGGCATGGCTTTCATGGTAGGCACTTCCAAGAACCACTCGGAGAATTCGCTGATTGAGCAAGAGAATTTCATCTACGGTGACATCATCCAGGTAAGCAACTTGCGCAACTGCTCAGAAAACACTATCATATCAATTTGACTAGTGTGGAAATTTCACGCTGCGTGAGGCAATTAAGTGCCAAAAACCGAACGCACATTTGGCATTCGACGTGGTGAAAGACATTTCACAGAATAGAAATGGAATCGCCAATGTGTCAACTCTCCTTTCGTCCAGAAGGATGTTATCGCAATCGTTGCCCGGATTGGATTATAGTCTGGCGTCGACGGTAATCAGAATTCCTGGACATTCGAACAATGGGCGTCCTTAATGTCACGGGATCTATCAGACTCCGACTTGATCCATTAAAGCGAAAGAAACTTTTTGCTGTAACCGAATCAGACCCGCTAAAAAACTACAGCGTGTTCTAAATACGCTGCCATGAATGAAAGAATGCCGATGACTCTCTGGCGTCCTTGCCAGCGGACACGATTCTCTACAATCTAAATAAAAGCTTCCACTGTATCCTAATATCCTTGGTCTTTTCAACACACAAAACAGGAATAATAGTCAACAATTTTTCATTGTTTGTTTTGTTGTTGTTTTTTTTTCCCCCAGGGTCATTTCATCGATACGTACAACAATTTGACGCTCAAGACGATTTCCATGCTGGAATGGAGTTGGGAACATTGCAGCCGGGCCCGGTTCTTACTCAAGACGGACGATGACATGTACATTCACATGCCTGTGCTCCTGTCCATCCTGGACGGAGCTGCCAGCCGACGACGAACAATCATGGGCAAGGTGGCCAAAAAATGGAAGCCCATCCGCAACGTCACTTCCAAGTATTACATTTCGCCGACTCAGTTCAAGGCGGCCATGTACCCCGACTTCAACACGGGCCCGGCTTACATTCTGACCAACGACATTGTCGAGCCACTCTACCAAGCTTCGCTGAACGAAACTTTCTTCAAGTTGGAGGACGTTTTCGTCACGGGGATGGTGGCCAGCCCGCTTAAGATCCAGCACATCAATTACCCGCAGTTTTTTAACCGCCGACTCAAGCTGGATACTTGTGCCGTCGCCAAACTCGCCAGTGTTCACATGGTCAAAACTCACGAAATGTTTGATCTTTGGAAACGATTATCGGACGGACTTACCCGCTGCTCTCCGAAATAAGCAGCTCTGATTATAATCCTCACCTATACTCCACAGAACTTAAATGAATTGAACTTCATGTGTCGCTTTACTGGAACGTAAAGTTTTTTTAAAAATTCATCCGTCACTCATGACAGTATTTGTAATAATAACCTTTGATGATTGCACACAAATCAACGCTCAATGATGGTCGAGTTTGCTGCTGCTGCTGCTGCTGTATTTCTGCATAATGTCACGTGCATCTGAAATCTGATTGGATGATGATATGGTTGCTATAATTGTGCTTTCCAAGTTCGTTTAAAAATCGAAATGTTGGCCCAGTTAAAGTCATAATGAGATGCTGGTTTGTTAGCCAAAATGTATATTTAAAATGTAGGGCCACCTCGCATGCAGTATTTGGTTTTCATAATCTTTGATGCAAAATTTTAATGCTCCCCTCGAACCTCTATTTTTTGAGTGAGAATCTCGTGTATTATCATTTATTCTTGCCTTTTTAAAAAATAATAAACCAAGATATTCAGTGGGTTGAATTGGGGTTGTGTCACTTAGGTAAGCCCTTGAGGCGAAATTTTCTTATTGGCGGTCAAACTGAAACCCCACGGGGGATAAGAAAGAAAGCAGTCGACCGAAACATTTTACCACCACATCCACACACGACCGTCGCCCGATCTTCCAGACGACGGGAAAAAGAAAAAATTACCGTTTAGTATGTGCCGACTTGTTGCCGTCTCCAAGACTAGCAGCCGTCGTTTCCGTCAATGGAGTCGACTGCTGAGACAAACAAGTTGAACGATCGATCAAATGGAATGAATACTCAACAACCGACTAGATATCTTAGGATATCTTCGGCCCTGTTTTATGCAGCGGCTTCTTTTCTCATCACTGTGGTGAACAAAATAGTGTTGACCAGTTACAAGTAAGTCTAGTTATTTAAGCCAACTTTTGACACTTAGATATTCAACTTCAAAAAGAAACATGTATGAGACGACCAATTTGGAAGTCTTGATGATGTTTGACTTTTAAACATTCACACTACAGGTGATGATTTATATTTCTGTCACAGATTTCCTTCATTTCAAGTTCTCGGGCTTGGACAGGTTAAATAAATAATTCAATTGTTTAAATTTTAACTAAGTCTCATCGAAGATAAATTTTTCATTCAAGATGGTTTCAACAGTGGTGGTCTTGTCCGTGTCTAAAAAATTAGGATATGTTTCATTTCCTTCATTACAAAAAGATACATTCAGAAGAATATGGCCGCTACCACTTATTTTTGCTGGAAACATGATGACGGGACTTGGTGGTACTCAGCAGCTAAGGTGATCTATTTAAAGCAAAGAACTGTTTGTCTGCAGTTATTCATCATGCTAATTATAACTTATTCAGTTTGCCAATGTTGACAGTACTCAGGAGATTTTCAATTCTTATGACTATGGTAGCTGAATACTACATTCTAGGGTAATTTTTGTTAATTATGATTATTTTTTTTATTTTATTTAAATCTTTCTTCACTTCTTAGACTCACTGCTTCTTGCTCAGTACAATTTTCAGTTTATATGATGATATTTGGTGCATTAGTTGCTGCTAGTGAAGGTATCCAGCTTATTCACACTAGCTTCACTTGTTTTATTTTAAAAGTTGTACCATAACTAATTGATTTCATTCTTATCTAGATTTGGCATTTAATTTGCAAGGCTATACATATATTTCATTAAATAATATCCTGACAGCTTCAAATGGAGTGTTTTTGAAGAAGAAACTTGATGCCAAAGACTTGGGCAAAAATGGCTTACTTTTCTACAACTCCCTTTTCATGATTCCTCTTGCACTAATTATTGCTGGAGTGTCGGGAGACTTGCACAAGGTAGAATATCAATAACTGGATTCTTTTCTGATGAAATATTTGGTTTACATTGAAAAATTATAATGTGTTATTCTTTTACGTGTTTAAATTACGTTGTTTAGGCATGGGAGTACCAGCAGTGGGGTGACATTGGATTCCTGTCACAATTTATGGGATCCTGTTTTATGGGTTTCGTTCTTTCTTACAGCACTTTGCTGTGTACTCAATACAACTCTCCCTTGACAACGACAATAGTAGGCTGTTTGAAAAACATAGCCGTCACTTACTTAGGGATTTTTATTGGTGGTGACTATATTTTCTCCGTCACCAACTTTATAGGACTCAATATCAGGTACTTCAATATTCCCATAGAGGTTAACTTTAAAAATCTATAATTTCATTTGTATTTGTTGCAGTGTGGCAGGAAGCCTTGTTTACACTTGGGTTACATTCCGAGAGAAAGAAACCAGGAAATCCGGAAATGATGTTGATGAAAAACCATTACTGACAAAAGAAAAAGAATCGCCTGCTTAATTTGAATTTTTTTTTTTTTTACTTATCGCTGAACAAGTGCGTAATAATTGAGATCTCGATTCGAGATTTAAAAAATTCTTCCTTATCGCTGGGATGCATTGACTTAAAAGTATCAAATATTTCCGCGTTATTTAAACGAGCCTTACTTCTTGACGAAATTGCAAACCGTATTTGTTACCATTTTTTACATTTGATTATTACAATTGTCTTAAAGCATCGAACTGACGTTTGTCATCGTTATTTTGAATGTATTATCCTTTTTTTCAAATTGAACCAATTTGTAGCGTGGCTGCTGCTGCTCAAAGAAAGGTCTATAATAGAAAATTTGAATGAATAACATTTGTATCTTTTTATTGGTGTTATGACTGGCACTGAAGAAATGCTGGTTACGTAAAAGAAGGTAATTTATGCACGGGATCCAATGTTTCTTTGTCTTTCAGATAATTATTAATACAGTGTGCGATGAATGAGCCCGCATTATTAGATTATTTGATTTCCCTGTTATTCTGAAGCATTTATTGAATGACGATTGACTAGAGTTCACGGACTGGAAATATTCCCATCCCGTCTTGAAATTAAAAGTACAATCAAGACCTTTCTAGAATTGGATTAATAGTTTATAGCTCCTTTCCTTGTTTTTAAATCCTCTCTCTTCGTCGCGCTTCTTTACGGCCAGCTGAAAATATTTTAATGAAAATGAGTTCGCGTCGTGTGCATCGTTCCCAAAGCCCCCGCAATAAAAAATTCACTTCGACCTCATTTGAACCGGTCAACCGGACGACCGATCACCTCATTAGCCAACGAAAGTTGGGTCATGGTGGAAAACGAAACGAAAGTGGTCCATGCAACATGCGTCAGTGTGCTGCGCCGGAATTTTTGCGCAACATTTAATTTGTGATGTTATTAACAGTACGTCACTGTACCATCAACCTACGTACACTTATTAATCATCTAACTTATTAATCATCTCTTCTATTCTAAGGGCCTACAAAGAGGATTCTTTTTATTTTTCGTAAAACCATTACGTGGAGTAAAAATGCCAGCCAAACATAAATTGTTTCATTCTTCTATGATTTGCCTATTAATAAATTTGTTTTCCAGCTCAAAATAGCAAACTGATGTTGTCTAAATTTCTCTTTCGGAAAATGTCTGCTTGAATGGCTGTTATTATTAGTTTTAACTCGATAAAAACACGGCACATTCAACACGGGTTGGCCAAGTAGATGTAAATAATTACCTCAGGCGTAGTTAGTTCAGGGTTGGTTGTTGGGTCAACGGAGATTGGAATCAACAGTCATTCAGTGATGCCATAACAACGAGCAATTGCAAATTGCACTACGCAGCAGCGGTTGTCTTGACAACCCATTGTATATTTTGACATGCATCTGAGCAAAAGAAATAAAAGGTTGAGGCATAATTGCCAGCTAATAAAGATTTTCTCATTTCAAATTTGTAATTGTTGTTTTTTTTCCCTAAGATAATTTCGTGATTTGTTTTTAATGATTTGTCTATCATTCAGCACGAACAAATGAATTTAATTTAAAAATTTTTATAAACAAAAGTTGCCCCTTTTACTCTTTTAGACGATAAATAAATTTGAAAAAAAAAAAAAAACTTTGACAGACCACATTTCTCACCAAAATGTTAATCGTCGACTATTTAGGCTATATTGAACGAGTAAAAAACTAATCAATGGTTGACGCATTTGATGTTTTTCAGGCTTATTTTTTCAAAGGGCCAAGTCTAATAATAAGCCGAGTTCCGTTTAATATGGTTATTTACGGTTATTTACAACACGCAATATCTCCGTTTGATATCCAAAACGGAAGGAAAAATCTGCATCGCCCAACATTGGATTCCCTGGTGATGGGTAGGTGAATCATTTATTCAATAGATATATTACGAGGGGGGGTCGGGCACGCGGGACAAATGGTGCTGAGAATCCGCCACATCACGCGTATATAAATATATCTTGGGGTAAAAAAAAAGGAAATTGAAGATGAGATTGTCCGCGGTGTATGTGGGAACAGCGGGAAGGATGGAGGACGCGGAGAGAGGAAGATGGGAGGGGGTGGGGGAAGGCAGCAGGAGACGTCGCGCAGGGTTCCGTTCCCATTTATCCTTTTCCTTTGCCCGGTAGATATATGAGATGTGTCACGACGGTAAAGAGCAGCTATCCGTCTTTCGCTTGTGTTCTGCTGACCGTAAATGCTGTCTTTTTCATCGCTTCTTCTTCACTTTCATTTCTTGCTCACATGATTTGTGGGTTAGTAATGATAGCTAGCCCGCTAGCCCGCTAACACGACGAGAAAGATCAGGGATGGTCTAGTACAGAAGAACGACGGTCTGGGCGAACCGAACTCAAATAGGCCAAGCGCTCGCTGAAACGTCTCCAATCTCTTATTACCCTTTGAGCGCTCAGCAGCGCTCAGCAACAGTTGTCTCCAACGATCTTTGGTAGTATAAAGTACAAATCTCAGCAGAGCAGAGCAGAGCAGAGCAAGAGCTATATACTACCCCCTTTGTTAGATAGATCTTCCCTAAGATTAATAGTTTCGCCTCTAACGGCGGCATTCTTCGGTTATCATCGGATTACGCCAACGGAGGAAATTCTATGAAACTCTAGGGAAATTATATAGTGCTGGCAAGCTGGCTCCGTCTCAGCACTCCGTCGTCCTAATAAGATAGAAACAGGGAGGGCCGAAAGAAAACTCAAAAAGTGTCGTTTCTCAATTCTGATTATTATAACAACGGGTCGGATGCACACCGTTTCAATCTAAAGCTTATAATGCCGAAAACTTGTCAATTAAAATCAATTGTTTTTTAGTCTAATATTTAATGTTGATCAAACTTAATAATACCCTAATCTCTTTTTCCAAAAATAGGTGAAAGTGTTTTGCTCTAACATATATAGTAGCTATCGGAATAAATCTACGATCGAGTGACCACGGGTTATACCGCAAATGAGTGCAAGACATTAAGAGTAATCGGATGGTTGTACAGCACGACGCGGGAATAAACGATTGTTGGCCGGGTGAAAATGACAACGGTGGCAATAAATATCATAGCATCTTTAATAAGCACACTTTGACTTCTTTTTGTTCCCCCATCTCCTGTGACAAGGAAGAATGATGCCTCGTCGTAGCCTATATTTGCCTTTGATATCCTGATGATTAGGGTTATTCTTTGTGATATTTGGCCATCTTTTTTGCGGAATGTGACGTGATTCGTTTTATCTCAAATAAAGAAGAAAACCTGGTTATTGCACATACAGTAAATGATAATAACAATACAAGAAAGTGGTCTATAATCAAATATACATATAGAACCTATTTTCTTTCTGAATGAAAGAAATCGTCATCGCCATTAAAAATTGAGGATAGCGCGGAACTGCTAACTCTCTACAAAGATACGCAAGAAGACCAACGTTAGTCTTTTTTCTCAGTCATAAGAATTGAATTTCCACGGGGTAGACCGAGATAGATATTGCTTGTTGGCTATATATCCGACCTACATGTCCGTCCCCGCTCCACATGTATAGTGTAGAGCACTCTAACAGCTTCCCTCTATATATAGCCTATATATCGGTATATATATATCCCTTTCATATTCTTCGACACACACACACATCTCTTCGAAAATCCCTATCTCATATATCAGCCAGAGAAGTCTCGAAGAGTACGTCATCCCCTCGGTCGGGTCGTCCCTCCGTATAAAACGACATGGGCATATCAGGATATGGCCTGGCCGGAATATAGAGCCGCTATTGACTTAACGCTTGACACCGACCAGGTTTATCCTGGAGGAGATCAAGTTGACCCCGGAAAGCTCCCCGACAATAATCCCCCCCCGCACGCGCATTTCATTATTACAGACTACTGTGTCCGGCCGACCGACTGAGCCTATAGCGCAACAACCATTCATCATCCACAACCCACCGCAGGCAGGAAATTACGTGGATTTTCAATTTACCGGGAAATTGATTTCTATGAGTAAAGTCTAATGAAAGTTGCACATCATTCATAACTTTTGAGCAAAGAAATTCCCATATAGTATGTTCTCCTATTCTCAGTGTTCAGTTGAAATTCAAACAACACAAAAGATCAAGAACAACATTTGAAGATTTTTAACTCCCATGGCAGTTGTGTTACTTTTAATAAAACATTTCTTGGCGTGAAAAATGGTAAGACAATGATAAGTATAAGGCTCTTTGATAAAAAATAGAAAAATAAAAGTCGCTCCGGGCTGAAAGTAACTTTCACTCAAAGAACCATCTAGCTTCTTGTCCTCCCTTTTATTGTTTTTTCTTTTTTCTTTTTTTTTTTTCTTTTTTTGTTCTGGGCCTCGGCTTAAGTTGCCTCATTTCCATATTCGTTGACGCTCACTCCGTCCCGGGAGTAGGATCGCGGTCTTGCGTCTCCTTCACTTCCTTTTCGTCTGTTCTTTTGTTTCTTTTCTGGGTGGGAAATGGGCGGGGGAGAGAGGAAACGTCGCAGAATTGTCGCGGGAGGAGAATCCCGGCTTTCATCTTTTGGCTGATACAAAAGGCCACGCGACCACAACAGGATAGTCAAAGAATAGACAACGACAACATTTTCTCTTCTTTTTTTTCTCTTTAAAAAATGGACACTTTTCTGGTTTACACTTTTCAGAAAATCTTTTACTTTTTTAAACACTAGGCGCTTCTTTTGACAGTTGACTCTGCAGTTCACAGTGGAATAAAGAAATCAACATTGCTGGGTTGGAATATTTTCTATTTATTCTTCTCATCAGTATTAGCGCAACCCACACACACATAAGTAGGTCCTAACGATTAATGACGCTTATTCTACCGAGAGGGAAAATAAAGGTACATTTATGGTGGCTGCTGGGTTTATACACACGCTAATGCTATTAATTTCTCCCTTGCATACGCGATTCACCGCCGGTCGCTAATAGATATTTCCAGTTGTTTTGGTGGCGTTTTAGGCCAGCTCAACACATCCGCCAATTGTATTTCATTTTTTCATTTTTAAATCCGCGGAAGGAAACATCCATCAGAGGGAAAACTGAGAGAACACAGCGCGACAAACGCCTTATAACTT
Organism: Daphnia pulex; assembly: GCF_021134715.1. NCBI lineage: Eukaryota > Metazoa > Arthropoda > Branchiopoda > Diplostraca > Daphniidae > Daphnia > Daphnia pulex. Next base: position 5,589,214 of record NC_060023.1, on the reverse strand, counting down.
CTGTAACGTGCTATCGTCTATTTGCGACGTATACACACACACACACTACGGTATGTATTCGTATTATAAGGTCTCTTATTCTCTTTGTTGGCTGTGTCAGCTCAGGACGCGTCCAGATTGAATATCAAATGCACAAAAGAGAAGGCAGTTGGCATGGGAAAAGGGGATGGGTCGCGGTCCGTGACGTGTCCGGATATTAAGAAAGTGTCCGCCGCTCTACAGTAAACACATCGCCAGCGCTATAGTATATAGCAGCGCTGCTGCTATGGAGCTGCTGCTGCTGGACTAAAGTTATTTAATCTGTCCGAAAACCGGACAACTGAACGACGAACGTTGTAGGTTGTAGCTGTTTTCAACAGCTCAATACGCCCAAGTTGGATATGTTTGCATCGACTTATTCGCGTTTCTTTACTATTCCTCACCAGCATCGTCAGTTCACGTTTCTTTTCTCTTTTTACATGTACGTATAAGCCAATACAATAAGTCAAGAAACAAATCGAAAACGTGAGTCAAATACCAGAATGCTTTGTCATCTATTAACCCCAAACTTTCTCATTCTCACTTGTTAAAACTTGGCTGATTTATTTATTTATTTTTTATTTGGCTAATAAGTGTTGGATTTTATGTATATACCGTATCTCTTTATTTTTTAAGATTACGCCATCAATATTTACCTGATGGATGATAATTTCTGTCTAAACAACAGCGGGAGTAGCAGACTGCTGGCTATATATTCAAATGTGAGAGTCCTGACTATTTATCTGACTTGTTTATTTTAGTTCTTATTTGACACTTTCGAAACCCTAGTCGAACTACTAGCCTACTGATTTCACTTCATCGCCTGTGTGTACAGGCCAAGTAAATAAAGCGGCTGTCGATCTTGAGCCGGCTTAAACTATTCATTGGTGGATTATACTGTATGGCCTTGGCTTCGATAAGAACTCAATATTAAAACCCTCGACACTTTTCGACGGTCTTTGAGACTAGCCAGACACATTTTTGAGCCGCAAACTCTTTCAAAAAGAAAAACCCAGCTCAGTTGATCAAGTTGGACGGTGCCAAAAATACTTGGCCTTTACGATATTTAGTCAGGGCAATAAGGGACGGAACTTATTATGCAAGATAGCAGGCTAACTATATCTTTATTTTTACGCTATATTACATAGGAAAAACGTAAACCATACATACGTCGGTTATTACGCTCTATTTCTGTGTATTGTTCATCTGCACGGAGATAACGTAAGATCGAATGAAAAATTCCAATTTACAAATATGAAAAAGAACGACGCAGTTTTTCCATTAGTAAACGAATCAGCGTAACCACGGAAAACGGGGGGAAATCAAGTAGATTCCATTGGGAAACTCAAGTAGCTACTAGATAGGCCGTACCCACGAATTTCCTATGCGCCTTTGAAGCACACTACAAGTTGCTGTAGTAACTGTTGATATAATCATAACCCGGAGACAGAAAATCAAGGAGATTTTTTCAATATATCTAAACGAAACAGTGTAACCACGGGAGGAAGAGTCGCATTAAATGCGGTGCTTGCGTAATGGAACCATTATAGAAATATATGCTTTCCGAACGACCGACTTGATATTACATGCTTATTAGGTGACGGATGTCGCAGCGTCTAATGGGATTCTGGTGATCGGGCAATGTGCAATCGGCTAATGTCCAATTTCTGTAAATGACGTACACAGAACATGGAGAAGTCGCAATGAAGAAAAAAAAGAAACATTCGCTGCTGGATTCGAATAATTATTCCTCTGATATTCACCTGAACGCATCCGAACATGTCTGACTAAATGCTCGTGTCACATCAAGTTCTGTGGGGGGAAAAAGTTAATCAAAAGCTCTTTAGTTTTAACAAATTTTTTAAGATTAATTTGTTGAAATAAACCCCAAACGGAAACAGTAACACAGAAAAATGTATTGAAACAAATTGCAATTCATCATTGAGTATATTATTATATATACTGATTGAACTGGAGATCATTTAGAAATCATTTATAGACAGTGCGTCGTTTAATTAAAAAAAAAAATGCAATTCAATGCTGCTTGGCTCAGAGAAGAATATAGACGAACGAAATTTGTCAGTGACATTTTTGAATAGAAAAACGAGAACTAAACGACGTTACGTATATGTTACGTATACATAACTTTCATTCCTTAATGAGTAACTTGAGGCTTGTGTATAGAAGAGATCTTTCATCAATGTTCAACATTCAACAAGTAAGCAAAAGAGAAAGAAAACAAAAATAAAACCAAAATGGCATGGCAAAGAAGTGTCGAGCTCAATATAATATGAGAGGGGGATAACGATCACTGTGTCATAAAAGGTATTCAAATTCCGCTACGCGCTACGTATGCTAAGTGTTTCTGACTTTTATTCCATGGCGCTGATGTATATAGGTACAGTATATAGGTCTGCTGGGATTTTATAAATATTCTTCCTTGAAATAATTACAGATGACAATCAAAATGAACTGCGACAGATGGACCACGTTGATGAGAACATCAAAATAAATCCTGCCAAAATCAGCCGACCTAAATAATCAAAAACAATGATGAGGATTATTATCAAAATCAAGTAGCATTCAATTGTTCTTTATAGCTTCTTACTGAAGAATTCGGTCGTGATGTTGGAGGAAACATTGGTAAACGCTCCGTGCCGAGTGCTGAGGCCAGTAGCCGATGAATTGGTAGACGTCGCCGATTTTGCCAATTTGATGGCAACGCGACTTCCCGGAATCGACGACGGAGCCCAAGTAGTTGGCGAATTCCTGATGACCCTAATGTCATGTTTGTCGGATTCTTCGAACAAGCCCAGGATGTGTGAAGTGCAAATAAGTGGCAAAACGACGTCGGAACCTTTGACCAGGCCAGCCAATGCCCGTGACCTTTCGAGTCTGTCGACGACCTGGATAATCCAATCGATTGGCAAAATCAGCATCGAAGTCGTTCGCTTCAAATTGTCAGCGATGCCATTTTGAACCCATTGGACGACAAACTGTTTATCGTTGGGGACCTTGAACAAGAAAATGGCTCTCATTATTTATTTAAAAAGACCAGATAATTATTTTCTCCGAGTTGTTGTATGTACGGGAATAGATGCCAAAGACCAGGAGAGCTGAGGGGCTGGAATGCCCTCCATGCCACTGCAATTGGCCACGATCGTTTCGTTGGCGATGCTCTCGTCGACAGTCACTTTGGACACGGTCACAAAGGGAAGTCCTTTAGGTCCGTCTGCGCAACACGGCGAAGCCAGCGAAAAATGAATTTTAAAAATAGTTTTTTAGATTAAAGGAGATACGAACGAAATTAGCTCAAGTTCAATGCATAGACATTGTTAGGGGATGATGTAACTTGATCTGGCGTTTTCCAGGTATAACAGAAAATAACTACACACCGTTATAACTATACAGGCGTTCAGATACATTTCCTCCTGTTATACACGACGGATTGTTGCCAAAACAGACAACAATTTCTTTTTTTGATCCAATCGAAAATATGCAAAGTAGAATAATATCGAATCACTTCAGATTCCAAATATAAGAACTAAAATTAAATTTATTTATTTGTTTGCAGAGTTTCGGCTGAGGTTCTAACTCATCATCTCCATCCGACTCCAGCAGCTGCAATGTTATCCGCTTTTTTAAAGAAGAGTAGCTACCGTGACTTTGTAATGTGCTGCTATAGCAATTGCCATTTATTTATATACATACCAGCGGCACCAACCCGTTGTGGAACTGAGAAGAAGCGGCTTTTTTTTTCTTTTTCTTTTCTGGTATTTGATTTTGATTTTCCCTGGTGACTTTTATCTTTTTGAAAAAAAAAAAACTGCACAAGTATGATACGAGAGAATGAAAAGTAGAAAATGGCCTCGAGGGAAAGTGGATCGGCCGGATGCAGTGCAGAGCAAATTGCTCCTTTTACTATGGCAATCAACGGTAGGATGGCAGTTGAGAGCTAGCTAGTCGTTTCGCTTTTGTTACAATATCTAGCTACCTTGTCGTCGTCGTCGTCGTCGTCGTCCCGCTGCTGTCTACTCAGTTGCGTCAGTTGGTCGCTAGGCAACACCCTCTTTTGCTTTGATTTTCGGGATGATGCTACACTGATGTTGATACTTACATCCTGAAATCGGAGAGCATCACATCTCGTTCGCCGGCTAAGATATAACCGTTCCAGCTAGCACCAGCGTAGGTACCGTAGCATATCACTTGATGAGCTGGCGGTTTTTCCTATTCATTCAACTTTGATGGATATATTTATATCATTCTAGACGAGAGAGACCTTTATAATCATACTTAACATCTATAGCGTGACACTCTGCCGAGTTGTGTGTTGCTCTAGACGCGGACGTTTCAACGGCTCTTAAACTAATTAACAGGCTGTTCCTACATGTTCATTATCACTATGACATGTCTGCCCCCTATCATCAGGTTCTTTCTATTCTCTTTTTCATCTCTCATCTTCCTTGGGTTTTGAAGATTTCAATGCGCACAGACAATTCGTCGCAACTTTTTCACGACATAGACGCGGCGGAGCGTGACTCTTTTTCTACCTAATCAGATCCGTCAATATCTAAGAGCTAATAATATTCTTAGAATAAAAGGAGAGACAAAAAACAAAATGAAACTTGCTGCATTGGCGGAAAGGTGAAAAAAGAAGAAAGAAAAGAAAAGAAGAGAAAGAAGAGAAAGCTTTTTTTTTTTCTAAAAAAATCAAACCCGCGTCTGCATGAATGCCAAACTCTTACCGATAACATTGAAGTGCGCTTCTCTGTCGGCGGTCTCGAATCCCGGCGCTTCGGCCGAAACTTCGCAGCGGTACAGGCCACTCGTCGATGCCTCCACCTTTGTCAGCACCACATTGGTGGAAGTCGATGAAAGTGTCTAAACAAAACAGGAATTTTGAGACACATTTTTTTTTTTCACGATATTTTTGGCAACTTTTTTGAAAAATGAAACTTTTCGTATTTTTTTTTTTTTAATAGAAATAGTCTTTACTTTGATTCTAACGCCGGACACGTTGTAAACACGCTGGGCCGGGGTCTCTTTGGGCATGTAACGGAAAAACTCGTTGCCGTCCTTGTACCACCGAAGGAAGTAAAGCGTTTCGTTGCTGCCCAACTGATATTGGCAACTCAATTGGCGGTCTTCGCCCACTTTGGCCGCTAGCGGAACCGAGAAATCTGTAATCTGCAAACAGTTAACACCTAGAAAAGAAAAGAAAAAGACAAAAAAAAAAGAAAGAAAAGAAAACGGAGAATTTTAAAAACAATTTAAAAAAAATAAAAGTTTCGTCGATTAATTGTGACCATAAACCATATGAATGACACAGCATTATACAGTTGGCCGTGTGTTAGCTAATAATAAGCAAAAAAGTTTGCCAGCCATGTCTAAATTGACTAAGATATTTATCAAATCATTGCCGAGCTTGACATGTAGCTTAATACGCTTATATAAATTATATACACATGCCGAAAATCCGCAGAAATAAATGAATTTGGGTGCTGCCGGTTTTATTTTCCAATCGAAACCTAAATACAATAGAAGGTACAACGTCTGTGCTAATCTATTTATATCCTCCTTTCTGAACTTCTGTCTTTTTTCCTAGAATTGTTCGAGAAAAGTTTCAGATAACGAATAATCAATGTGTCTTTAGATCATTCAATATCAGAATACCGGATGAAAAATTGACTGCACGTGTTTTGACTTACTGTAGCATATGATACCAATAAAACATTAGTGCTGCGAAAATGAGACAACCATCTCGTCCTGTTCAGTTTAATTTCTACCAATATGCAAAATATTTTAAAGATTCCCAGAAAATAGAACTCCTCACTACATAGACCACACGGAGACATTAGAATTCCGCCAATAAAATTGACAGTAAAATGTGGCTTATCGACAGTGGATACCAAAAGTATCTATAAGATGTATATTATAGTAATACACAAGCTATAATTTATAATAAATCAAAAAGGTAAAATGACAATTCAGAGTTTTGATTTGTCCATATTTTCCATTGAGTTGAATTATGCTGTTAATCGCCATTTCTCCAAATGGTGTCGTTACACGTGTCGTTCGGCTGCGGAAGCGGAAATACAGGTGAATGTTTGATATGTTCAGTGTAGTTGTTAATTGTATGAAAATCGCAAGACAGAGGGAGGAGCTCCTTATTCCTTTCAAAAGATCCGTGACAGGGCGGCGGCGGCGGCTTTTGATTCCGGGCAAGTTTAGTTCAAGGCTTTAAGCAGGTAAGAAGTTTACCTCGTCGTCCTACCAAGACACGAAGTAAAAGGCAGGAAAACTAGACTATACCTTCTCTACTTGGGTGTCGCGTACCCGAATTCGTAAAGATATAGTAGTAGAAGTGGAGGGGGAATAACCCAGCAAAAGGTCGCGTCGTCCCTTTTACTTCATTTTCACAAAGTGGAAAAATCATTAGAGAAGAAAACAATAAGAGTGCCAATTGAGTTTCTCCCAGTGAAATATTTGCGCAGATGACTATACAGCAAGAAAACACTAGCAGATTGTCAGCACTTCTTGTACGGAATTATTTAGCTGAACTGTTTCCGGTGTTGGCAGTTTATTGAGATTTGAAAGGTGATGATTAGCATAGCCGTCGCTATTGGTAGGCAATGTGTCAAAAGTCAAAAGATTCATCACCATAGTCAACTATCCAATTGTCCAATGATTACGTTATACATGCTATCGGAAATGACAGAATAATCGCATTTTTCATTTCTCTCTCATCTGGAGTCGAACGAAAAATCGTGCGAATTCAAACACCGTGTCAAGGCTATTATAATAATTGCGACGTAAGATTAGATTTCTCCTCTCATAAGCTAAGGCTGCGTGCCAATCGAGTGGCTATAAAACAATAACACGAAATACCTGTGAAAAAGACTTGGACGATCCCGATGAAGTTGAAGAAAACGAAGAAAAGGTTCACTGTCGATCGACGCACAATCATTTTGCATTTCTTTTCTGAACCGACGATGAACCGTTTTGAGCAAATGAGAGAGAATAATCAAAGAAAGCGGGGGAAAAAAATGAATGTGCTGTCGTCGTCCAACTTGGCGCACACGCTGGACTCGCTCGCTCTCTCTTCTGTGATCTATACGAAAGCCCCGGCAGCTGCTGAACTGAGCCGGGAGCAGAGAATCGCATCTGCTTTTGATGTCTTTTCCACATCCAGGCAGCCAGCGGATAGAGGGAAAAGACGGGAGTCGTTGTGTGCGTTGCCGTCCACTTTTTGGTGCGGTCTCAGCGCACGGGAATCAAAAAACGACGAGCAAGCCATATAGGACAGTCTTGTTTTTGTTTTTTTTTTCTCGGCTGCTGGATGGATGTTAGACGTGCCGGGACGGCAGACGGCGATTGCGCATGTCTCGTTCGCTGGCTTCTGCTCTGTGTGTCGCATATCCGAGGGATTTCAGCCGCAGACGACACCTTGACTCGTCAGTTTGACTCCCGTTGGCAAAGATATGGGCCTATGCCCTCCGCCTACAAGTCTATAGAGCCGGTCATAATCCATCGTCTCCAGCATTTCTATTTATCCCTTTTGTTTTATATAGCTGACTGCTGGTCTTTCTATTTCATGCGGCATTCTATAAGACATTGGTGATTCATTTGGAATTTGCATTGCTTTCTGTAGGATAGGCTTCGACAATATGCATGCTAATCAGCTTGAGGTAGGACTGAGTGAATCCTCACAACAGTATGTCTAGAAAGCAGTTCATATGCATCATTTTATCCCCCTTACATTTTATTCATCCGGGTAGAAATAAAGCTGGGCTCTTTGATAATGAAGTGTATCTTCGAGGAATTGTTTATTGAAAAATAAAAAATAAATGAATTTCATGTTTAAAAATAGAACTGGCTGTTACTATATGCCAATAATGAATGAAACTCCCGCCGGAATTTGAATACGACATCTTTGATTTGTTAAAACGTTTCGAATTTCCCGCCATTTTTGTTTTAAATTGTCAATCGTACTCGATGTGAACTTCTCGCTGCACATTACAAATAAATATTGATTGAGTTAGGAATCGTCCAATAATTAATAGTAAAGTTTTATCGAAAAAGGCGATGCCATTTTGTGATTCGTCTGATGTGAGTAGTAATGCAACCTCCATTCTTCCGACCAACGATATACGCTCTAATACGCTCACAGTCAAAGCGATAGCGCTAGCCACGTCAAAGCCTTTGGCATTGTAGTTTCAGCAAGGAGCTGAAAACTATTAAATTCTATGTGCGACGAACTAAGAACTACACGGGCAGTTAATCTGAAACTGTAGGCCGCTACAATAGCTATAATACACGCTAGTGTTAAAAATGACACAAGGCGGACAAAATTGTGGGAGACATTCCAATTCCATGTGTGTACGTCTAGTATACAGGACACATACGTACGTACGTACACAGTGATCTTTAAAAAGTCTAAAGAAGTCAAGTTTTAAGAAAGTCATTGTAAGAAGCGATCACTCAGACAATAGAAAGTTTGAGTTTCTTTTCACGGGCGTACATATCGTCATACATTCATGCATCTCGACGTCTAGCTGTGAGACTCTTGGGCCGTCTTGGGCCGAGCGAGCGAGCGAGGCTTTCTATATGCAACTCGAGATGAAAGGCTCTCGTTGCGACTTGCGAGCTTCTGGTTTCGGATTTCAATGTGACTGAGGGCCGGATCAACTTGGGTGACGTTTTTATTTGGCCTAGCTGCCTGCTGCCTGCTGCCTGCTGCCCTGTGCCGACGAGAGAGAGATCGTCTTCGCCAAGCATCGACATCCATCAGCCTCGCGATGAGCAGCAGCACAGCAGAGGGATTTAGTATTGAATTCTGACTCCCATCTCCTCTCCATCAGCCGGATCAAGTGATGAACGGCTTAGACTACGACAATATCCAGTGATAGGAAATCCATTTTTCGGATAGCCTACATCTATCCCAGGGTGCGCAACACATCGTGTATATACGTACACTACACTCACCCCTCCGCCGCTCTATAAAGTTCACTCTTCGAGTTTACGGCGGACGATATTATATCACATACTTCTCGCCGTTCTCGCCGCCAATCGATTACAACAACATCTGGAATTACAGCGATAACTTGCACGCTCTTATGAGATTGAATTACTTCAGAGCACTTAGAACACGGCAGACAGTTGGATGAATAGAAAGATGCGCCAACTATTTTATTTCGAGGACAACCAAAAATTCAAAAATCTTGGAAGAAATTGGTTAATTTTGATTCGAAAAACGGAAAAATCGCGGCGGATTTTCAGCGGGTATTAATGAATTATCTTTAAAAGTTCGCAAGTCGTTTGATTGTAGTCTAGCATTGTAAGTTTTTTTTATTGTTGTTTTGAATGAATGTTGTTTGTCGCTTGTTGCGAATGAATTTAATTGGGGGAAAATCCTGTCGGGTACTCGACACAACCACTTGATTCCTCTCAACAAAATGGGTAATCATTCTGAACGGTTAAGCAAGAGAAAGCAACGCCATTCAAGAGGAACCAATAGTGGAGAGCTATGCGCACGTTTAGAGTTCAATTTTAAGTGACTTGAAACTCGCCATCAGGAAGATGCTGGACTTTCACCGTCTCAGTCATTTCTATCGCATCCCGCAAACGGAGATGCGATGTTACGCAAGTTATTCTAATTACGCATTAACAAGAAACCCTGCGTACATACAACTCCAATAAGTTGTTTGAAGATTGCTCTGTTTAGTCTAGTTTAAAGATTGTCCAAAGAACGTTCGGTTATTTGGATTGTAGCCAAAAATTGATATTGGCCAAGAGGCTTCCATTTTTATTTTCCCCCCCGCGCAAGACTTTGGACTTTTGTCATCAAAGGTTCCCGATGCTTGCTCAAATAAGAAGTTGAGAAAATACTGATCCGACAAACGAGATCAGTGGCCGCGGAGGGGAATGTGACAATGTTTATTTTCATGCCTGCTGGCGACGACTTACTGACTCGGTGACTTCAAGTCAGACTATCTACTTTATTCCTAAGGTCTGGTAATTCTATAGTGACTATCCCATACATAGCTCTATACGTGTACGTATATACGTATATATTTCTCATATCTTGCCTCTGCGAAAGCAGGAGCACAGCAGGGCTTTCGGCGTGATGATGAGAGGGGTTTTCCGTCTGCGCAGCCCACCGCCTCACTATATAGTTCCAAATCCCGCTTTGTTGCTGATCCCCGGATCTTCCAACTTTTGCTCGGGCTTTCGAAAGGGGATTTTGCGTGGCCCACTTTTCGACTCATTTCCTATTCACATCTGGTGGGTTAGATCGCGTAGACTTCTTCCTCGAAAAATAAAAAAAAGAAAAGAAAAGAAAGGGAAGCTATATTGGGGTGTGTCCCCCTCTGTTTATGTTCATCAATAGTATAGTATATATATAGGCCGCACACCGTCGATTTTACGATCTTAAAATATGTTTTGTATGCGTATATATCAGCATACTTGAGCATACTATTGACGCGTGATGAATAAACTCTCCCAGCCACCTTACGTCACTTAAAAAAATACCGATTCAAATACATAAGTTTTATCGAGTTTTACAGAACTAATCTCCAAAATGTTTTCAATTTAGACGTAATGCTTATCTCGTCAAGTCTTTCAAAATGTTTAACATCGTCTTTATTATAGACCAGTTTTTTCGAGTTGGGTCTAAATTATTTTTAAATTCTTCAAAATTTCAACAAACGTAGCATAAACAATTGAATCCAATTAGTTTTGGATATTCGTATCGTATAGACATGTCGATAATAACTAGCTAGTAATAAAGCAGGTGTTTTTAGATTGTCCTTCGATGGGGAGTCTAATTGAACAACAATGTCCCTGATGGCGACGAGAGGGCCAGAATAATGTCAAGTGCGTTGTGTTATTAGTACCGTATCGCGCTGCGCAATAACGTCGTGCTTTGTTATGTATTATGTGATTCTCTCTTATTAACAAGGTGCGCAAGTCAGGCGCAAGTTTACAAATGTGTAGCTTAACAGGCCTAATTGGCAGTAAACGTATACTGCTGCAGTCTTTCATGAAAAGTGTCCATATAACAAATATTATCTAGCCCACTTTCTTGTAAAATCGACTGTCAAATTAGACACAATAAGAAGAAAATCGGGAACCAGATTTCTACTCTACTTCCCGATACTTCCGGTTACTAGATTATACTCACCCCCCTGCCCATTAAAAAAATCGGTTTTTAGCTAGAACTTATCTCGCTAAAAAATCAAATTGCGCGCCATTAAGTCGATACTGCGTCATACATGATCGTCAAACGTGACCTCGGAACGAGTGAACAATTTGAAATGGTGGATCCCATCAAAAGTTTCACGTCAAAATGATAAAAAATGATGATAAGGATGCGCAATGAAAAAATAGAATTAATTAGAACACTTGATTTTCTCCAGGTGATGGCGTTTGGGTTGGAAATATCATTTGAAGAAATCAGCGAAACGTAGTACTTGATTTTTTCACATGATACCAAAGACATTGTAGCGCGTGTAGACAATCAAACGATTCGCGGTGGGAAATATCAGTACGAACAACTTGAATACGAAAACCAGAAATTGCTCAATGTTCTATTTATTCCATTATCCCTTGCGAAAACAAGAAAGACGGAACAAGATAAAGTGGGGTTCTTGTCTGTTATAAGATAACGCGACAAGAGAATGAAACGTGACTTTTTGGACAATCTAAAATAATGAGCGGGGACGATGCTAGCTGCTAGCTTACATATATAGCAGCAGCAGACAGTCAGGCAATGTGAGTGTATCTTCAACTCTAGACGAATAAAAATATATGTCGCGCAGCATTTATTCAAGATCGTCAATATTTTGGATACACTGCGTTTTTATATTTAATTCTAACTACTGTTAAATGTTACGAGCATTTCCGTTTTCTTAATGGTGTCTGCAATCATCGTCAACTGTATATGTAATGCTGGCCTTCTAACGATCAAGACACATTCAGTATATATATAGTATAGGAGATCGACTGGGTTCTATGGTACAGCGACCAGAGGTTTGAAAGCACTTGTTCTTGACAGATCTGCCATCGTGCAAGCAAAGGTGGAAACGTGAATAGAAACGACCACCTCCCGCTGCTACCGGTTGATGGACTGACAGCAAATAAACGAAATATGTCTGTTTTTGCTATGGGGGAAAAATAGATAGCTTAACTTTCAATAATTTAATAGAATTGGATTTGTCGCGGCGATGGAACCCTTAAATCGTTTGTGCGGCAGGTGGTCCTGCTGATGCGTGGCAGGAGGAAAGAGTTTATAGGGTAAATAATCAATACTCTTCTAGCCGTAGTAGGTCTTGGAAATAGCCGGGTCGTTTGACAAGTATTATCCATTTGCTATTTTCACACCTTATTCCAGCGACAGAAATATGGAATTATTTTCTCCGCTTTATCAAATTTATTTCAAACGAGTAGTCTACGAGATTAAACTGTGTGCCGCCACAGTATTAACACAGACGCGCGAAATATTTATTGATTGTGTAAGCAATTCCATACAGAAGAATAAAACAATTAATGTCTATCATGAACTTCTAATATACAAGAATTTAGAATTGATAGTGGTATCAAACCTGAAAGAGTTTGCCTTTAATCTCTCCACATATTCATTTCCAAAGAATTTAAAATTTGAACGTCAAGAAGAAACCCATTTTCTTGTTATAATGAAATTGCAGTGATATATAGGCTACATGGAAATGAGTTGAAAACGAAACGTCGTGAGATGCCGGCCCTCGAAGTTGAATCACAATGCGGATTTCGACGCATCTTCGTTGATTGACTTTGAGTTCGAGTAAATAGGCCTATCTCTTTTCAAGAGTCCTTTGAAAGTCATTGACTTCTACAGCAGCACCCCTGATAATATATTAAAACTATGGCTAAAATCAATCCGAATTCTATCCTGCATTCTTAAGTGTTATTTTGTAGTTGATGGAACAGAACTGAAGAATGAAAAACAAAAAAAAAACGGCAATGAATCTCACAGATACCGATCGATATCGTGGTAGTCATCACTTTAAGTAAAATCTTAGTTTAAAATTAAGAAATTTGCGTCTTCCTAACTAGTCCCTGTAAAAAGTAGCTTGAATTATAAAACAGAACTCATCAAAGTAGATTCTGACTTGGACTCCCTTTATCTGTTTGAATGTAGCAACAAATATTTCTTTGCTTTTCACGGTTAATAAGGAGCGAAAAGGTGAATCAACTAATAACTGTGACTTTATATGGCCCGACCTCTTCTCCTTATTGCTGACTATGCTGAATTGCTGAGTAAGCATAATATCGACTCGAAATCTACTCGTAAAAGCATTGCATTGCGTAATTTGCGTTGTACGAAAAGTTTGCTATTTAAACGAAGCGACTTATTGAGGTTAACGAATCTTTTATATTAATAGTAATTTAAAATGATTATTACTAAAAAATTCAATTAAGAGCCTCAACATTTTAATTTTATAATTTTTTCTATTCATACGGAACGCCACCTATAAGGAAGCGAACGCAACATTTTATTTTCATCTATCGGATTAATTCAGAACTGTTTACGACTTTCGGTTAACCGGTTAATTCTCGTGAAAACTGTCACTCTCTGAAATGCACAATGCAGTAGGATTGGCACCAACAGACGACGAAAAAGATGGATGTTGACGTGTCAAAAAACCTGGACGATCTCGTTCAAAAAGTTTCGTTACACAATCCGCTTCCTACAATTATTCATGGATACTCACTGCCTTTCATATTTTTGTACGGGTTGTGGTTTTATTTATGGGTTTTTGTTTACGGGGTTGAAGAGTATCCAGAAGCAGGGTGGATATCATTAGCCGGCATAGGACTAATCCAAGTTTTAGTTTCATTGTCGTGTTACTGGTCCGTTCACATCAGAACATTTCTTACCTGTACAAGTACATCTAATCCATTAGAAGCAATTTATGTTAAAGTGGTTCCAACTCCAAATAATGGTTCCTCTCAACTTGTTCCAATTCAAAGAACGAAGGTAATTTTCGACAATGGGCACAATGAAAATAAATTAATAAACTTTTTTTTTATTGTTTTCAGGATGTTGAAGGAAAAGTTGTGAAAATTTGGTTCATGTTTCAAAAAACAAGATACATTTGGTAATTTATATGATTAATATGATAAATTCAAAATTTACCCACAACACTATTGCATTTTTAACATTCTTTCTTGTTCTAATACAGGGATATTGAAGAAAAGTGTTTTAAAGGAATAGTATTCCCAATTGGTCATAGTTACCAAGAATATTTAGATTGGAAAGGATATCAAAGTGATTCTGATATCAAAGAAGCTGAAAACAACTATGGAAAAAATGAGTAAATAGTTTATTGCTGTTTTATTAACATTAATTTTTCAATGATTTCTTAATGCCGTCAAATGTTCTAGGTTGGAAATGGTTGTGCCTGAATTCATGGAATTGTTTTTGGAGAGAGCCACTGCACCATTCTTTGTTTTCCAAGTATTTTGTGTTTGTCTTTGGTGTTTGGATGCCTACTGGTAAGTACTACTTGTATTAGGTTAAATACCATACTATGAACTGTTTTCTAATATTTGCTAAATATAGGTATTATTCCATCTTTACGTTACTTATGTTGGTTGCTTTTGAATGTACGCTTGTACAACAACAGTTGCGCAACATGTCTGAAATTAGAAAAATGGGGAATAAGCCATATAGTGTTCAGGTGGGTTTATACTTAATAACTACGATTAACGTAAACATAGATTATGTAAGATATTTTGTATTTTAGGTTTATCGGAGTAAAAAATGGCAAATGATCTCTAGCGATCAACTAGTTCCTGGTGATCTAGTGTCAGTGAGTCGCTCCTCTGACGATTCTTTGCTCGTACCGTGCGACATGCTACTTCTTCGTGGTCCATGTATTGTTGACGAATCATTGCTGACTGGAGAGTCAGTCCCACAAATGAAGGAGCCCATAGAGAATTTGCCTGACGACCAAACAAGTCGTTCCTTGGACATAGAAGATGAAAGTAAACTCCATATATTATTTGGGGGAACTCGTATCGTTCAGCACACTTCGTGAGATTAACAACACAAACTAAATACAGGAATGGCGAATTTAATGTCACGAAAATATTTTGATTTTCAGGCCCACCAAAACAGCCGGACAGCTGAAGTCTCCTGATGGAGGATGCATTGCTTATGTTCTTCGTAATAGCTTCAACACATCTCAGGTAAAAATGAATTAAAAGACATTTCAAATACAACTATTTAACAAAAAATAACTGATGATAAATGAAAAAAACAAGAAAAAATATCGGATTAATGCCCTATCATGAGCGTGTCAAGTTTGTTGATTTTAGTTAATATATTTACGTTTGATTGTTTCAGGGAAAGCTGCTACGTACAATATTGTTTGGTGTTAAACGTGTGACGGCCAACAATCTGGAAACATTTGGATTTATAGTTTTCCTTTTGTTTTTCGCCATCTTGGCTTCTGGATACTTGTGGATCAAGGGAACAGAAGATCCGGATCGCAATCGCTACAAACTGTTCTTAGAGTGCACGTTGATTCTGACGTCGGTAGTTCCTCCTGAACTTCCTATAGAACTATCTCTAGCTGTCAACACCTCACTGGTTCAACTCACCAAACTAGGAGTGTATTGCACCGAACCTTTCAGGATCCCATTTGCCGGCCGAATCGAAATGTGCTGTTTTGATAAAACTGGAACTTTAACAAATGACAATCTTGTTGTTGAGGGCATCGCTGGTCTCGATGAAAACGATCCAACTATTGTACAAAGTTTAAATCAAGTGCCGCTAGAGACTCTGCAAACCTTGGCCACTTGTCATTCCCTCATTCACATGGACGAAGGCCTAGTTGGTGACCCACTTGAAAAGGCCACACTAACAGCTATTGATTGGACTTTGACCAAAGGTGACGCTTTGATACCCAACAATAAATCGGTAAGTTTCTGTCAAACCCTGTTAGTTAAATTTTGAATTATTTCTCGATGTTAACGACTTTAGGTGCGCAGCCCAGCATTGAAAATTCATCAAAGATATCACTTCAGCAGTGCGCTGAAGAGAATGGCAGTTGTAGCTGGCTACAGCTTATCAGGCTCCATGGAAATCAACTACATAACCGCCGTGAAAGGAGCTCCTGAGACCCTAAGGTCTATGTTCGTTTCAGTACCGTCCAGCTATGATGAGGTGTATTTAGCCATGTCTCGCAAAGGAGCCAGAGTTTTGGCCCTGGGATACCGCAATCTAGGAACATTGAGTCATCAAGCTGTCCGTTCATTGAAGCGTGAAAATCTTGAATCAGAGCTTAAGTTTGCCGGATTCTTGATTCTCTCATGCCCGATGAAGAAAGACTCTCTCTCTGTTATTCGAGAAATAGTATCGTCGTCACATCGAGTCGTCATGATCACCGGGGATAACCCTTTAACGGCCTGCCATGTTGCCAAAGTGTTGAAGTTTGCCAAAAAAGAATCTACTCTTATTATGACTTGTGTTGCGAATGAGTGGGTGTGGCAAAGTGTTGACCAAGACTTGGAGCTCCCACTGATACCGGCCGATTTCAAACGATTCACATCGGACCATGTGCTTTGCATAACGGGTTTAGGCCTCGCTCATTTGTACAACGCGATTCCCCAATTTTATCACCGGGTTTTACCCCACATCCGCGTATATGCCAGAGTCAATCCTAAACAAAAAGAACTGATTATTACTTCTTTGAATGGGCTAGGCTACACTACTCTAATGTGTGGAGACGGGACCAATGATGTAGGAGCATTGAAACATGCTCATGTTGGTAAGTTTTGTTTTGTTTTTTTCTCTTAAAAAACAAAACAAAAAGTAACCTTGTGTGTCCTTTGTTTGTCAGGTGTGGCCATTCTTTCTCATCTCCCGGAGCTGACGTCGAAATCGAAGAAATCGGAAGACAAGTCAAAAGAAAAAGAAGTCAACAACGAAGGCCACGAGAAAAGTAAAAGACTCGTCTCGCGTCATGGCGACAAAGGGCGGCCCATCCCTGGTTCTCATGATGTCGCCTTGGACCCTCGTCTGGAACGTTTAAACAGGGCGCAAGTTCAGCTCCAGCAAATGATGAAAGATATGGAAGAACAGGAACGGGCCCAATTAGTCAAGTTAGGAGACGCATCCATCGCTGCTCCATTTACATCGAAAATGAGTTCTATCCAAAGCATTTGCCATGTCATCAAACAGGGTCGCTGCACGCTCGTAACCACTTTGCAAATGTTTAAAATCCTGGCACTGAACGCTCTTGTATTGGCTTATAGTCAATCTGTTCTTTATCTAGAGGGTGTCAAATTCAGTGATGGGCAAGCAACTTTGCAAGGTTTACTCTTAGCCGCTTGCTTTTTATTCATTTCTCGATCAAAACCACTGAAGCATTTGTCCCGAAATCGACCCTTACCTAATATTTTCAATTCTTATACCATTTTGACTGTATTACTTCAATTCTTGGTTCATTTTTCAAGTTTAGTGTTTTTGGTCCAGCAGTCGTCCATACGTCTACCACCAAGAGAATCACCGTTTCCTGATCTAGACAAAGAATTTGAACCGAATTTGCTGAACAGTACAGTATACATAATTAGTATGGCTCTTCAAGTTTCAACGATCGCAGTCAACTATCGTGGTCATCCCTTTATGGAAAGTCTGAAAGAGAATCGCGTTTTGCTTTACAGTCTGATAGGGACAGGATCCTTTATACTTGGTTTAGTTCTCGGTTTTTTCCCAGAAATTAATCAAGAGTTTGGAATTGTGGATTTTGAAACCGAATATCGCAATCTTCTCGCAGGAGTTCTCTTAGCTGATTTTGCTCTTGCTTTCCTTGTAGATAGAATTTGTTTGTTCATTTTTGGCGAAGGGAAACTAAAAATTGCAATTGACTAAAAGTGTAGACCCTATAAGACAAATACAAATGAACTACGAACTATATAATTAGACATGCTTTGAGTTCAAGAATAAAAGAAAGGCAAAACAGGTAATTCGGGTGATTCACTGAATTAAAAAAATAAATAAATAATACGTTTTCAAAATAAATTATAACTAACAATTTCTTGCACACGAACATGAAAACGTTTTTTTGACCACACTATTGTTACCTTGATTATAAGCCTTGACTTTTGACTGCGCTGGTTATGTACAAATATTTAAAAAAAATTTCTATTAGTTTGCAGGGAGCGTTCACATAAATACATAATAGACAAGTTCCGGATGCTGAGTTGCACAACCGCTAAATTAGGATCGTGCGCCAACGTGTCCTTTTAACGTTGTGGCAGAGCAATAGATACCTGGTCGGTTCTCGGCCGTGTTGGCTTCCCTATCCCGGTTTTAGGGTAAACGTATCCCCGATTTTCAGACATTTTAGGGCGGAGCTTGTCAGAAGTTGTGAAGTGGTAAAAATGAAACAGCGCCATCTAGTGATAAGACGTTGACTTTCAAATAATACTTTCGGCGGCCATTTTTGTGTAATATGTGAATACGGCGGCCATCATCGGGAATACGTGAATGAAGCCTAACCATAATTTCTGTAAAAATGGTTTGCAGGTGTGCTGTTCCTGGTTGTAAATCAACATATTTCAAAGGAAATCAAAAAGAAAACGAGGTTACCCTGTTTGCAATTCCTAAAACTTCATTATCTAAATGGCGAGAACTAATTCCATGTAGTTATTTGACGAGCACCTCACGTATTTGCTCCCGTCATTTTGACGAAAGTGACTTCAAATCAGGGATTTAAATTTTGAACGTGTTCCATCCTTTCAAACGTAGGAATCGTAATGCTGGAGCAATTCCCAAACATTTTCTGATAAATGGTATTGATATTACATTTCCTGTATAATCTGTAAAGCACAGAAACTGAACCTTTTTCATTTTAGATACACCTAGTCGACAAGCAATGCAAAATGTTGATGGTTTCAAATGGAGAAATAACCTCAATGGTATTTTTAAATATGTTTATTTTGTTTAATATCAAATAATGCAATTCTTAAATATGTATTGTAGTGGAAACAAATGCTAGCAATGCATCAGTAAGGAAACGACCAAAAGTAGACAAAATACCTACTACGTCTAAGAGAAAAAAATTTGACAGTACAGGTATTGATAATAGTTCTCGTTACATTTTATTTTTAAGAGCAATTGCTTTAAATTTTATCTGATAGCACCCTCCATGGAAATTACCTCTACTATTAAAGAATCAATCAACATTCCCCAGGCTGCTGAAGAAGCAATTTTTGATCCACTTCCAGATTCAATCAAGGAAAATCTTGCTGTTGTCATGGAAGATACGACAGTTGCATCACCTTCTATGGAAGCTACCTCTACTATTCAAGAATCAATGGACACTCACCAGGCTGCTGAAGAAGCAATTTTTGATCCACTTCCTGATGTAATGAACGAAAATGTTGCTGTTGTCATTGAAGATTCGACAGTTACATCACCTTCTATGGAAGCAAGCTCTACTAATTTCAAGTCTAATTTTGTGACATTTCAGTCACTAGTAACTTCATCAATGGTACCAAAGAATTGGACATGGTATTTTGATCAAATTAAACAAACGATTTTTTGCATTTCGATGGATCAACTACCAAATGAAAATTATAATGTGAAAAGTGTACATTTTCAAAACAAGAAGTAGTGTATTATGTCAACGGAACAATAAACAATTTACACAACCAAACAATAAAATGTAATGTTGGGACACTTAGAAAAGACCTAGAGGTTTGACAGTTGGATACTTCTACCTTTTTATTTTGTTCACTTCTTGTAGAAAAGTAAGCTGTGATTGGTCAATGAGTTTTTCATAGACCCTTCCTGATTGGCTGGCTTCACGTAGTACCTGACACACTCACTAGAGGCGCTCATCAATTTTTCCAAATCGGACCACGTTTACCCTGAAACCGGGATAGGGAAGCCAACACGGCCGAGAACCGACCAGGTATCTATTGCTCTGGTTGTGGGGATAATAGAAAGCGGGTTTTTTATTATTTAAGCATAGAATTACTTATCTAATCTTAGAAATGTTCAGGATTATCGTTGTTTAGAACATTCTGCTTTTTATAGAGTAACGAGTAACCTGAGCCCCGGTCAAATCCGGGGAACTTTGGTCTAGCGTTAAGTCGGGCTGTTTTGCTATTCGCTTTTCTGTAGCACGATCTGCCCGTAATAGATTTTATCGTGGGAAATCTGCCCAGTACCTTACTTGAAGATTTCGTCATCACCGCGATGCTATAGACATCTGGTGATGATGCTGGTTGTTGAAGATTGCGTCATCACGACGACGACATCTGGTGTTGGGCATGTTTGGGCATGTTCCATTTTGGGGGAGGAGCCTGTGTTGACACATTGTTGACACATGAATAAGCCCCTCCCCCAAAAGCTTGTTCTTTTATTATATATGGATTTTAAATGTATAATTCAGCTTAGTTTACCCATTAAAATTAAAGAAAGTCCAAGCCTGGGATGCTGTTTAGTCTTTTCTTGTGTTTAATACTTAGAATCTTAGATGTAAACAATAACATGGGTGATCTTAATGCTAGTGATCCTATACTTGGGGAAACTTTAACCCTTTTTAAATTGTCCGACTACGCGAAAGGACTAGTGCCAAAAGAAAAAGAAAAGTATCTTGAAAAGTTATTGAAAGTGGATAGTGCTGACAAGTGACAAGCTCAAACAAATTACTCTATAAAAAGCAGAATGTTCTAAACAACGATAATCCTGAACATTTCTAAGATTAGATAAGTAATTCTATGCTTAAATAATAAAAAACCCGCTTTCTACTATCCCCACAACGTCAAAAGGACACGTTGGCGCACGATCCTAATTTAGCGGTTGTGCAACTCAGCATCCGGAACTTGTCTATACATTATTACGCTTCGAATAAAGATGCACAATATGTACTTAACGAATACTATTTTTATCCCTGAAGGATTACTATCCTTACTAATATCTGTTAAGTGCTAAGGCCTAATGATTAATGAATAATAGTTAGGTATAGGGCTCTTTCGGATCTGTTTTCTTTTGCCGCTTTATCTGGCAACACAGCAAGGCGCCGTTCCCTGGTAGCGCGAGAACGGGGAGAATGGGACGAATGGGAGGGAGGAGGGCGTACGAAAAAAAGGGGACCCTCGTTTCCTCTTCTCCCCCATTCGTCCCATTCTCCCTCTTCTCTCCGTTCTCGCGCTACCAAGGAACGGCGCCATGCTGCGTTGCCAGATAAAACGGCAAAAAAAACAGATCCGAAAGAGCCCTATAGGCAGAGCTATAGACTCCTGGTCGCTTCACGGCTGTGTTGGCTTCCCTATCCCTGTTTCAGGGTAAAAGTAAGCCGATTTTCAGAGATTTTAGGGAGGAGCCTGTCAGAATTGTGAAGTGGAAACGTTAAATAGAGCCATCTAGGCTCTCAAAAGTAGCTGAGCGTAGTAGCTGACACACTCACTAGAGGCGCCTTTTAAAGTTTCCAAATCGCCTTGGTTGGCTTTGTCTGACCAACTGACGAAGGTCAGATGACGTCAGAAAAAATCTGACATCATGTGACCTACGTCAATTGGTCAGACAAGACGGGGCGGGCAATTGTAGCAGACATCATCTTGACTCGAATGCTGCGTTTCCGCGATGGCAACACATGTAAAAAAACATGTCGAACAGCCCATATAGGGCTGTTCGAAAGATCAATTGGTGATTTAAATCAAGTTATCGGTGATTTCAATTTTGATCTAAATATTTTTTTTTAATATTTTTATTTTAATCACTTTTTAACGAATCAAAATCCACAGCTAATTTTTACCAAAACACGAAAACAGTGTTCAATGAATCACATTTCTCATCCAATAGACAAGGCTAACGTCCGAAGTTGTCACTTTTATTTAAGAAAAAAAAAAAAAAATTGACACGAATTGGTAATTGTTCTTGCATGGCGGCTTTTGGAGTTTCGCCGGTGTCATTATCCATTATTAGTTTAATTTTTTCCATTTCAGTCATCTCTTGTTCTCGTTCATAAATGGATAACTACATTCGTTCGTTATCAGGTGAGATTTTCGTTTAGTGATGCGGGGAGATGTGTAACACGAGCTTCTTAGGACGTCCACACTTTCGGACGTCAAGAAAGAGAGTTTATACAAGAGCATGGCCTACTGAAATAACGGCCCAACAGCTCACTATCTCCCTGTTGCCGAATGGTTCCCAGCCCCTACCCCTTCCCATCCCCTACTTTTCATAGCCAGAGGGTCGTAAGGTACATCAGAGTCAAGTTCCACATTCCATGTCATCTTTCCGCGGTTTAAAATTTTTTTGATCGTCAGTCTGTTTGCCTTGCAAGCCTTAAGCTAACGTCATATATGGTCGTATTTGGGCATGGCTAATTAAGTTTTTTTTAATGTGTTTTTTTTCCTTTAATACAATGCCACGTACGTGCTGTGTAAGATTTTGCAATAGTTCAAAACATGGTTCAAACATTGTGGAAAACAAATCTAAGTTACATTTTTTTTCGTGGCCTAAAGATGAGAATGTAGTGGAAACGTGGCTCAAGGCATTCTCAGACAACAGTTTTGTCACTGGTTTTTCTAAATATTTTAAGGTTACCAAAAACTTGAAAATTTGTAGCTTGCATTTCGAGCCGAAATTTGTTAATGAGAATACTAAAAAACTTATTAAAAATGCTATTCCTACCATTTTTCAATTACCAACACATCACTCCATAAAGGCAAGTTGTCATAAGAAATTAAAAGTTGTTATTATAATAAAAATTATGTGTTTTGATGTGCCTAATTTCAATTAATAATATTTTTCTTATAGGCATGTACAACAACTACAAATGTGGACAGGACACCATTATCAAACGTAAATGGTCGATTGAAATGTGTACCCTCCATTAAGGTTTGGATTACTGGTTGATAAAAGTTTACTTGAATATCTAGTTATTAATCAATGTATTCTCAAAATTAGGAAACTTCAAGTGATAAAACAGTGAGCTCTTTTTTTGCTCGGGACTTACATCAACATTCTACATCCACTCATTCTAACTCAATTGTCTTTTCTACTATCTCTAAGCATTACTTGCTTTTAGTCAAGTAAAATATAAAGTTATTAATCATTGTGATTCAATATTAGGAAGCTGCAAGTGACACAACATTGAACACCTTCGGTCATGACTTGGATCAAAATGGTAGATCAACTTCTCATTCTAGCGTCCTTCAAGGAGATTTAGAATTATCTATTCTCTCTGTAAGAATTTCTTTACTTAAAGTTTAGTTTAAAATCAAATTATTAATGATTGTGTTTCACTATTAGGGAACTACTAGTGATATAACTTTGGACTCCTTTGGTCATGACTTAGATCAAAATGGTAGATCCACCTCTAATTCTAACAACCTCGGTGGTGATTTACAGTTGTCCCTCCTATCTGTAAGCATTTTTCGGCCTACAGTTTACTGGAACATTGAGTAATTCAATATTGTGTTTCACTACTAGGCAACTACTGGTGATACAACCGTGAACTCCTTCGGTCATGACTTTGATAAGAATGGTAGATCCACTCCTCATTCTAACGCTCTCACCGGTGATTTAGATATGTCTCTTCTCTCTGTAAGCATTTTTTGTGGACCATAGAGCATAGAATTATAAATAATTGTGTTTAACTACTAGGCAACTACTAGTGATAAAACTTTGGACTCCTTCGGACATGAATTAGAACCAAATGATAGATCCACATCTCATTATAACGACCTCGGTGGTGATTTAGAGTTGTCTTGTCTCTCCGTAATCCTTAATTGCTTAAATTTTAGTTGAAAATTAAGTTAATAATAATTGTCTTTTAATTGTAGGTAACTCCAAAAGATACAACACCCCTTCTCAAATGACATAGGAATTGATTCCAGCGTTGTCCATCTTTTGGATTCTTCAATTCTTGATTTAGATAATTCAGCCAAATTTTTAAAAGAAGATTCGCTTTTACATCCAAACAGCAATTCAATCTCACAGCCGTCAGAGATTGATGATTGCCGATTTCCCGAGTTGTCATCGAACATGATTCCAGATCCAGTCACTTCATTTAACCGTGAAATTTTCCTGATATTACAAAACTACAAGAAAACAGGCGATAGTCATGCCGCCATTAGTCACCTTCACGAGTTACAAGTAGAAAGCTTTCATAACGAACTGGTTTATTCAATAGTGATGGAAGCAGTTGATTCCGAACTGGAAGTGGATGAAACTAGATTGCTTAAATTGCTAACGTCATTTGTGTTGGCGAAAATTATTGCGAATGATCAAGTGAATAAGGTAATTAAATTGTTCAGAATTATTTCAAGTGTTTAAGGTAATGTAACAATAATGTTTTCATTTTAGGCCATGTTGAAAATCTTTGATATGCTTGAGTGGATTCATAGAAATATACCAAACGGTATACGGAAACTTGTGCGGTTCTGCAACACATGTAAACCGGTCGGTATTATCGGGAATGATTTGATATCAATTCTGAATTCTAATTGTCTTAAGATTGCTGTAAAAGAAGTGGATTCAAGTAACAACACCAATGAAGTGACTAAGGAGCCAAAGGAATATAAAGAAAAAAAAGAAGAAAATTTTGTCTAAAGAGTCTTTAACTAACAACAGAATGTTTGTTCGCAAGCTTCGTCATCAAGTCGTAAATCTTGAAAAGGAGATAAAGAAGTTGGAAAACTTAGTAGGATTACAAACAATCAAGCTATGCAAATTGGATAAGCGGATGACAGCTGCAATTAAATCGTTGGTGAGTGTTTTTGAAGAAGAACTTGACAAGCAGTCTGAACAACATGCAAAAGCTTCATTTCTGTTATGCCAGGTAATTGAAATTTTTCCGTTGATTAACAAAACATTTTTTAAAACTTATTTTTGTTTTTGTTAGCTCTTGAACTTCAATAAAGATAGCTGTAGGGGAGACTGGAGTATGCCGGGACACCGGGTCAAGAGGGACAGTAGGGGGGAAAATAGAAGATTTTAATAAAATTCAAAACATTTTTAGTATGAGCTTTAGATACATGCCAAATTAGATGGCATGTATCTAAATAACATACTAAAAATGTTTTGAATTTTATTAAAATCTTCTATTTTCCCCCTACTGTCCCTCTTGACCCGGTGTCCTGGCATACTCCAGTCTCCCCTACAATCAGATATTGTCAATGGACCTTGAAATACTCAATCGCCTTGCAGGGACGAAGTCCAACGTTGTACAACTTCTTGAGAGCGCATAACATCCTCACGCTCCCTTGCAGAACCACTATTATAAGCTACACAGGAACTACACAAGGAGAGGTCGGATTAACAAATGTAAACATTGCGCGACTAAAGATGCTTCTCAAAAGTCTTACACAGCCACACGAAAGAAGGATCTCCATAGAAATTGATGAAATGGCTTGCAAAGCCTTGTTACTATGGATGCAATCAAGACAGAAATTCGTTGGTGAAGTAGACTTCGGTGGTGTTTTAATAACCGATGAGGACTGGAACGCAATTTTCGAAGAAGAAAATGAAGAACAATCAGACGAAGAAGACTCAGAAGAAAATGATGGGAAAGGAATAGACTGTGACGGTGGGAAAATCTCAGAAGAGGCTGCGTTCTTGAAAGACGACAATGATGTGAAAAGTACTGGAGCTCCGGTTTTAGCAAACAGTTTAATCAATTTTTTTAATTACCGGTATCACCAAGAAGTATTCGGCGCTAGCTGGAAGTTGGCCGGTCGCAAAATTTACTGGAAAACAGTTATTTTTCCTAACCGTACACGTCAAAAAGAAGCTTGAAGAAATTGGCTTCATAGTAGAACGGCTGGTGGCCGACAATGCCAAAGTGAACGTTAAACTATTTAAACTGCTTAAAAGAGAAGCTGACAATAACGATTTCCAAGTTACTCACCCGGCAGATCCATCAAGGATTTTGTTTGTTTCTTATGACTATACACATATTTTGAAGAATGTCAGAAATCAACTAATCGATCGGCAATTGAAATGGAATGAAACCAGGCTTGATTTTTCGATTATCAAGCTGCTTTTCGTCAAAACAATTGAAAATGGTTTACCTCTTTGTCGTTTTCTTACTAGAAGACATATTGATCCGACGAATTTTGAACGGATGAAAGTATGTTATGCAAGAGACATATTCCGACCGGAGTTGGTTGCAGCCTTGCGATGTATGAGCGACATGTACCAAATTGGTTTTGAAAATGTAGAAGCACTCACAGATTTTTTGGAGTTTTTCTGGAAATGGTTCAATTACCATGATGTGTGTAATTTGACTCAACATTACCAGCAAAGGCTGGAAATGAAAAAAACCATTCTCAGATACCAATGATGAAAGACTATATGAGTTGGATGAAGAAATACCGAAAATGTTAAAACACTGGAATAAAATGAAAAGTAATGCACTAGAATGCTTCACGAAGGAAACTCTAGATGCGATTATTTTGACGTCTCGCTCCACAGCCAATTTTATTAAGTATTTGTTGAACGGCGGTCTCCAGTTTGTCCTCACAAGAAGGTTCTCAACAGACAACATTGAGCGCTTCCATGGCGCAGTACGCAACTATTGCGGAAACAATGACAGTCCTGCCGTTGGTCACGCTCTCAGTGCAATTGAGAGGATAAGTAGAACGCAATTGGCTATGACCTCCATGCAATGCAACACTCCTTTAATAAGTGAGGCGATTTTAAAGAAATCGGAACAACTTATAACTGAACGAAATACGAAATGCACTAGGGTGAGAGCAAGAGATGTGTTAAGAATGACAGAAAAACCAAATGAAAATTTGTCAAAAAGTCTAACATGTTCTCCAGGTTTGATGTTTATCCCATTTCATTATGTGATTTTATATAAAGAAATATCTTTTCAAATAGATCACGTACCATTTATTCCTGATGCCTTATCGTGTGATTATATAACTGGCTACACAATATTCAAATATGGGCAACTGGAGGATTATTGCATTGCATTAATTGCTACACCAAATTAGTTACTGCAACTTGCAATGCAAGATATCTACGTTTAGTGAAACATCTAGGTAATGTTGTTGGCCACTTTTCATTATTTATTATAATATATCATTTTACATTTCTTTTTTACTTTCCAGATCGCAGTGGTTTAAAATATCCCTGTGAACCGGTTACCTATAGAATGTGGACTGTCTATCAATATTTCCGACAACTATTTCCACAAATACGTAAGTGCAGCAAAATTGTGGATGATTTAGTTGCATTTGTAGTTCCTATTTTGTCAAAATGCGACGAATTTAAATGTTGTGACAACGGGAAACATAGCACTTTTTTTTACAACGTTTGTCTGTAAAAGTTTTTTTTGCGGTTTTACGGACTGAGGAAAAAAGATTTCGGGTACGATTCGAAAAAGTACCAATTGTTTGCAACAAACCACAAAAGAGGAAGGTATTGAAACTTCAGAAGTAAATCGGTTGTAGCATTTCTTTGTATTCCTACAATAAATTCAAAAAATTGAAACAATATTTGTTTTTACCAAAATGTCTAACAACTTAATTTTCAACTAAAATCAAAGCAAATAATGCTTCAGAAGAGACAATTGTAAATAACAGAGATGGAATGGATATAGAATTTTGATGTAAGTCTTAATCGAAAGAAGGATATACTGTTGTTTACTTGTAGTTGCCTTGAATTAAATCACAATGAATAAAAACTTTGCATTCAACTATTCTAAAATCAATTGATGCTTACGGAGAGATAAGAAAATAAAAAGTAAGTGGGATGGCGTTAGGATGAGAAGTGTAATTACCAGAACCGATTGAAACCATAATAACGCTTACGGATGGTACAAATGACTGTGAAGTCAAGATCACCACTGAGTGTGTTATATAGAGAAGTTGATCTACCATGTTGATCTCAGCCACGACCGAAGAAGGAGTCCACACTGTTGTATAGCTTGTTGTTGCCTGTTATTCAAACACAACGATTAATAACTTTATATTGAACAAAACGAAAAGCAAATAATGCTTACAAGGAAAACAAACAATTCTGAATTTCCATGTAGGGTGTTAGAATGAGAAGTGGATCCACTTTTGTATCCGTCATGAGACCGTTGAGTCAGAGGGAATCCTTTCTGGTATAACTTGTAGTTGCCTAGTACTGAATCACAATGATTAATAACTTGACATTCAACTAAACTCGACTTCACTAAAAGTCAAACAGGCTTACAGATAGAAGTCGTAGCCCACATCACCACTCAAAGTGTAAAAAAAAAGTGAATTTAGAATGTTGATTTCATTCGTGAACAACTGATTGTGATAGAATGAGGAGTGGATGTAGAATGTTGATGTAAGTCACGAGCAATAAAAGAGCTCACTGTTTTATCACTTGAAGTTACCTAATTTTGAGAATAAATTGATTAATAACTAGATATTCAAGTTAACTAAAAGCAACCAGTAATCCAAACCTTAATGGAGGGTACAGATTTCAATCTATCATTCAGTCAGATTATGGTTCCCTGTCCACATTTGTAATTGTTGTACATGCCTAAAAGAAAAAATAATAATTAATTGAAATTAAGGACATCAATACATATAATTTTTAAATTAACAATTTTTTATTTCTTATGAATACCATGCACAGACAATAAGTCATCACCACGGATGGCAAGCATGATGGCAAGGAAAACAAAACCAACAAAACAGACTGACGATCAAAAATATTTTAAACCGCGGAAAGATGAAATGGAATGAGGAACTTTCTGATGTACCTTACGACCCTCTGGTTATGAAAAGTAGGGGATGGGAAGGGGTAGGGGCTGGGAACCATTCGGCAACAGGGAGATAGCGAGCTGTTGGGCCGTTATTTCAGTAGGCCATGTACAAGAGACACTACACCGCCTGTTTATGGTAAGCGAACAGCAAGGTTTAATCATCGAGTGCTTTCGCCTTTGCTGTTTCTACGAATAACGCCGATAACACTTATGACTTATTACTGAGCAAGGCCTGTTGTATCCGCCCATGCTGTTTCTACGAAAGAAGAAGATACACTTAACCATTTACTACAAAGCAAGGCCGATAGTTTGAGTACATTCGCCCTTGCTTGTTTTCCCCGAAGCAATTGAGAAGGTGTAAACGTCCTGTGATGCTAAAGCGACATTCAGACAAAGTAAGGTCAAATTTACCCGTACACTCGTCCTTGCTTGTTTCCAAGAAAGGAGATGAGCGCGGGGTGTGTCACGTGATCTCCACGTGACAATATGGTGAACACTTTTAGTTAGTGTTCGGAAGATCAATAAAAAATGTAACTTAAATAAAAATCAATCAATAAAAAAAATATAGAAAAATCAATGTATCAATCATGATTTTGATTTCTAATTTGAATTGTCCTTCATCGTTACGCATGAATTTATAAATTTATGTCGGACGAGCGGTAGACTGGTTTGAATGTATGGAGCTTTTCATGCTTTTGTACATCACACCAGAAAGTCTAAGGTGAACAATTGGTCATTTGAAGAGGAATGGCAGGTGAACATCATCTGTGAACTCGGCGATGGTGAAAGAACCTACAAAGATGCTTTTGTGTCGGTTTAAGAAAACGTGTGGCAGCCGAACGGCGATGATGATGATGATGATGCTGGCCGCTCAACTCTAAGCCCCGGGCAAGGAAACGGAGATGCCTCCAAGCCCTGAAAGGCGGGGACCCGACATCCTTCCGTGGTTATGCAGAGTAGATTGGGGCACTGCTTCTTAATTGTAGTGGCGTAGAAGAATCGGGCCATGGTGACATCGAGCGCCTGGCACAGAAACTCTAGATTGAAGACCGGTTCTCATGAAATTACGGCAACCGAGTCGGCCTGGAAGTTGGACAATGAATAAGTTTGGTGTATAGTTGGGTGCACGGGCCTCTGCCAACGAAAACCCATATTCAATTGCAGCCGACCATTAGAAGCCAAGCAACTCTTCAAGGCAACCACAACAACAGCTGAATCATCCTGGAAAAAAACAATGTGCAGATATATAACGGTGGTAGATCTTCTACACGACAAGAAATCAAAACTGTTGCACACAAGTCGGTAGGACAAAGGTTGGTAGTCTAACCGACCTTTGTTTTAAGTGCAAAGGCAATAATAACCATCCAACTTTTACCTTCTTAAAAGCTCTCTCAGTAAGCGAGCGGACAACTTTTGTGATAGGTCGAGGGCTCGTCTGTGTTTTTTGGCGTGCGTCACGTCGCTCGTTACCTCGCAGTCACCGTGCAGCCTACAATGCTGGAAGCTGCGAATCACCTCATCATCCACTGCAGCTTAATGCATCCGCCCATCGATAAGTGAAGTCCCATCATGTTGTGGATAGAGGCGGAATTGATCGCGTTTGGAGTCATCCAGCTGGAAGCCGTAGTCTCAGATGGGTAGCGGTAGCTAGTGCCGATGACTGTGTTGATCGATCTCGGCAGTAATTCAACCCTCTTCCGCGAAGGGGCCTCCGTGCTCTCAGCAAAATTTTTACCGTTTGCTAGATTAGACGTGTCTCAATCATTGTTCCAACTCCACAAAAAGCACTCAGGGAAATTTTGCAGCAAGCCATGCTTCCAAGCCTCCCAGAAGAAGCCAGCAAACAGTAGGCTCATGTTGAGTTGAGTTGAGTTGCCTCTCAGAAGGCATCGACTCTGCTGGAGGAGACCCTGACATTTTTTCAACACCCACGACCAGACACAACTCCAAAAGCCTGCTATCCACCGACAGCAGTATGTAGGAGGGTCTGTCTGCATCCAAGAAAGTCCGCTACGAGGACCTATCCAGCATTACCGAAGACAAAAAACTCGCACAGCTTGACTCGCCAAGCAAAGAAGCCATCAGTGCCAAACTCCGAGCTGCTATCAATCTCTAACATGATTGCGTCACGAAGCTGCAAAGGCTATGCTGCTCAACGTTGAGCTTTACGTTTGCCAAGGCAATAAATATTCGTTACGTTAATCGCGCCTCTCCCTCAACCTCTTCTACTGAGCCTCAGCAATCCGGCGTCCTGGGCTTTCTGCATACAAAGGCTATACTTTCCTATACCCCAGCCACAAGAGTTTGGCAAGCACCTGTCCTAATAGCCAACTTCGCCGTCGGATCGGCACTTGCCGACCGTATTTCCTTAGCTGGGATTGAGAAACTTCTTGATTCCGGTGTGGATGTGGCTCGGTTCCCGCCCTCATTTGATCGAAGAGAAATAGCATCATTGTCCGCGTTAACGATCCGGCTGACCTGGATCACGTGAAAAATATTCTTGAATCCAAAGCTGGACCCAACCACTTAACTCTTTTTTATTCTGTTTCTAGTTCAAACTAAGTGTTTCCTGCTGTTGCTCTTTTTGCTGTTTTGAGTTTCCTCTCCAGCTCGAAAGAACGAATCATGATCTATAAATAAGAGGTCTACTAACTGTCGTCTGCTAGACCCGATTTTGACGTTTCGTCTGCTAATTCTTGAAAATAAAATTGGGGCATCCGCTTGGTGCGCTGGCTGTCCGGGTCAGTCATACTTTCCATGGAGAAGTATACGGAAAGGAAGGTTTTTTCGCTTAAATTTAACATTTTACGTTAAACTTATTGTTTTATATGAGCATCCATCAACTTTATTAAGTGTATCGTTCATCTTTTTTATATTATACAACAGTTATTGACATTTTTCGGTGTTGATGTCAAGTATATTTTAATTTTAAAAAGGTAGAAAAGGAAAGTCTGGTCCCCTCTTTTTTTCATTCTTTCCTTTCCTCCCTTTTCTTCCCTCAGGCAGGATTAACCCGAAAAGCCTGGCTTGCAACCACATCGGGCGAGCCAAATAAAAATCTGCTGTTCACGGCACCCCTTCACACTGCAACGCGCCGCTAAGGGGTCAGCTTGACT
The DNA here is from genome assembly GCF_021134715.1 of Daphnia pulex. Lineage (NCBI taxonomy): Eukaryota > Metazoa > Arthropoda > Branchiopoda > Diplostraca > Daphniidae > Daphnia > Daphnia pulex. The sequence continues at coordinate 5,557,320 of NC_060023.1, read as the reverse complement.
CATACCTTTGGATCTTAATAAGGTCTATATTGGGATGACTCTCGTTATACTGAATCTTCGAATTTTATCATGTTATCATGAAATCCAATGAGAAAATTTGAAAATTTAATCTTGCATCTATAGGGTTTTAAAAAGTATGGAAAAGTAAATACCTTACACTCCATCGACCAAAGTTGATTTTCCGTACTTTGGGACAATAAGTACCGAGCTCTTTACTATGAAGACCGAGAACTTCGGCTCTCATCCGCCAGGAGCGCGAGGGACCGTTAAAAAAATGGTGGCTAGTCTGGGTGAAACTGGCCAAATGAGCCCTCTACTTAATTATTAATAACTATCAAATCCGGAATATAAATTCCTTTTGGATTTGTACAGAGGGATGGCCGAGACAACTTTTGAATAAATTAGTTTTTCCCCTTGCCCCTTTTCCCTCCAAAAGGATACTACACTCACGTAAATTGACGAAATAAAGAAAAAGGAATTTCAAAGTTAAATATCTCCTGAAAGACAGGGAATTTTTACAATCCGTGAAAATAAGGAAATCAAATTTGGAAAAATGAACAATCCTGTATTTTTTTTTTTAATTTTCATATCCCATAGCAGAATGGGAAAAATGGGGGGGAAATCGGTGCAGTTGAGTCGAGGATTGTTTGTTAAATACGCCTGGCCTTACACTTTAACGTTATTCATGTTTTATCTATTTTTTGTATACAGTCGTGGCTGAAAGTTTCTATACGTGTAGCTCAAAAATACGCCTTTTTAATCCGACCTCTCGCTTCGCTCGCGAGTTTCCCTCTAGGTCCGACCTTTTCTGAATTGTTTTTAATTATTATATTTTCAAAGTAATGAAATAAAAATTTTTAGGTTAGTATGGTTTTTTTATGTCTTTCTCTAATTTTACTATTAACATATATATCAGTAGTAGCATTTTCAGATATCTTTGTGAAGAGCAGCGCCATGTTTTGACGATGAACGTATAACTTGCTTTTGTTTCAATCATTTTGCAATCCACAGGAGGCGTTGTGAGAGCGAGTATGCCTGGCACACGAATGGTCCAGTGTTCGATTCCCATTACGGGTGAAGCCGTGAATTAATTATTTATCGAATCCATTGGCAAACAAGCAAAATGTTATTAATAATTTCTACTGAAAAATGTTGGATTAAATCAAATGAATCGATTTAAGTTATCAAATTGTTTGAATTAATAATAAAATTTGGATAAAACCATTTTAAATAAGGCTCAATGAGATCTGCTAACGCGGCGACTCGCTGCACGAAAGCATAAAGGGGGGATGCTGTTCAAGGGTAAGAATCACACGATAATGGAAAGACATACTACCTTGAACAGTCTTGATTTCGTAATATAGTTTTTAAAGTGATTTAAAAGTGATAAAGAGATTTAACCATTTAAATAAACACTGAAACATACCAGGAGTCTGAAACTCCGATCACAGAGTAATTAATACGAAAACTACTTCGCTCGTGAGTTTCCCTGTAGGTCCGACCTTTTTATGAATTTATTTTTAAATTCATTAGTTACCGAGTTCAATTTCCGGTACGGGTGAAGTAATTATTGACCTAAAATCGAAATCATCGACAAACAAGAAAAAAAAAATTAATTTAAAAAAATAGTAATAAAAAAGACTACTTTTTTTAATATGATTATATGTACCCTATCAGATGGTTGGTTAATGAGTATGTCAACCATAAGAGAGGGCCCGAGTTCAAATCTCGGGGAAAGTGAGTATGTATTCAGGAACAATGCACGTTGGTCACTATATACGAAAAGGTGGGTCTCGATGAAAAGTCGTGACCATCCACCCCCTTCTTGTATATAGTCCGCGTTATCTTCCCAGTATAAAACCGAAGCCGTGTAACACTTGTTGGTGGACAAGAGTTGGCACATCGGAATTCTCTGCTGGTTGATGGAGATTGTTCTTCCTTGTTCTGTCGAGTCCTTGCTAAGCTCGATTTGATGTCCGATGACGCCACTTTTTGCATTTTTTCTTTATATATTTTCTTTATATATAAAAGGTTGTTTTTTGCGTCATTCTTAAAATAACCAATTCTTTTTTTAGGAATAGCGCTACATCCGTTGTTTTGTTTCTTTCCTTGCATTTTTTTGGTAGAGGGCGCTTTGGACGTTTTTTTCCTTTAAAAAAAATATTATTGTGTTTTCAGAAATGTCGGCCTTCCGTTTTTCCCTGCATGTTTCCGGTAGAGGGCGCTTTTCTGACGGCTTTTAAACAATAAATGATTCCACTTTCAGAGTATATTGGCAATCCGGTTTAATGTAGATTGGGATATTCCATTGCATAACAACGGTAGAGGGAGCTTTTTTAAAAATAAATGGTTGCATTCATGTATGTTGGCCACTATGAGGTGTACGTCTAAATAACAAAAAAACAAGTTCTTATTTTTAAAAAGCAACTTTCCGTTTAGCTTGCAAGAAACCGTTCGATATTGATTTTTTTCTTGAATTTCGTTGCCATGGACTATGAAAAGGAAGTAAAGAGACATTTCTCGACAATTTGTGAAATATTTTATTTCTGTGTAACACGCCAATGAATTAGCCAACTCTCAGAGTTTTTTTACGGAGCATACAAGGTTAAAGGTTTTTAATTTTTCAAAATTCGGCAATGATATGGGATACATTTTCTGTCGACATTTTTCATTCGCATATTTTTTCTTGTTTTCTGGTTCTTCGATGTTCGCCTCCTCCATTTTTCTTTTTTCTACCAAACTGTTTTGGCTGCTGTCGCCGTCGCCCGTGAATGTTTTATAAAGAGTAGAGGATTGTAATAAGACCTAAATTTGAATGGAAATTAAATGTTAAGTTGAATTTTTTTAATATTTTTGATTCCTCTACTACCTCTACGTTTGATTCTTGCTCGTCGACAAAAGGAATTCCCCTTCATCATTGCTGATGGGATTGTCCCGTGTTATCCGGATGATGACTGGTTCCTTGGATGTACGGCTTTGGAAAAACTTTAGTTTTTTGAACAGCATATCGCCTTTGATGGTCATCGCTACCTGTTAACATTAAGATAGTGGTTAGTGTAAAATGCTGGTTGTGTAAATGGTTTTTAAAAATAGCTTACTTGTTTTGTTGCGTCTTGAATCACGTAGTCTTGCTGAATGTTGTCGTAGCCGGCTTCTGGGTCTGACGGGGTCGAGGCAGCTCACTAGTTGTCCGATGATATCTGGAAAAGAGAAATGAAAGATAAGAAGGGAAAGATGAACATGTTAGTACGTTTTTTTATCTTAGTTGTTTTCTAATGTCGTTAACCCGTACTTACTTAAAACGTTTGTTGGCTTCCGTCCTCCCAAACGGATGCTAGTTTGGTGTACTCCATGTCCGGGATGTTAATCGCTGGACGGAGATTTCGAATCTTCTGTAATGTGGGAAAAATAAAGAAAACAATAGTATCAGAGATATGTGAAAATATATTTTAAAGTATTGAGTAACTTAATTTAGCATCAAAGTTGAAATTGATGCGCAATTGTTCGTTGTATTCCGAAACAATTTTTAAATCCGTATTCGATGCTTGGATTAGCTGAAACTCGTAGACGGCATCCATCTGTAAAGAAAGAAAAAACGAATTATATTACAGTTGTTGTAAATGAATTAAAAGAATGTTTTCTTACGTAAAGATGTTTTGCCCAATCGTTGGCCAATTTGGCATAACAGATTCCGAAAATTTCCTTTGTTTCGTCTTTCAGAACCATCCTCAGCATGGTAGTTTTTTTTTCCGGTGAGGTTTCTTATAAGGGACGAAACGTATACCACACGTCCAATTAATCGTATTCTATAAATAAAAAACAAACAGTTGAATTATTATAATTTGAATAAACTCACCAATAAAAACAAAGTCATCGACACGTTAGATGATACTTACTTTTGGCTGTAGGTTGAAATTTCATTCAGCTTTACCAGCGGGATGTTCCTTTTCGTGAAGGTTGACGGTATGGGTCCTCTGGCTTTTGACATTTCAATACAGAAGACAGCAGCGATTTTAGAGAAAAAAAGTTGTTCTGTACTTGACGCTTGTCCTGTAAAGAATGACTAAGTCACTTATGGCCAATTGTAGTTTCTGTATCGCTTCGGTGTTCGTTTGTTTTCGAGGAATCTCGATGCCAGGCATCGAGATCCTTTTGGTTATTTTCAAGGAAAACGTTTGTTTTCTTCCTAAACGACGATTAGTAAGTGGCATTTGATCTCCCTGAGAAGCGGTGGTTCTGAAAACCGATTCACAAATTGGTCCATTTTGTACAAGTCATAGTGTTATTTTCCATTTTGTTGTTTTCTGGGTAGGGTCAAGGTCAGTGGTTGATTGGTAGTAGAGTAACTTCTTATTTATTTTCTTCCTCGTAAAATGCGGAAAACAAAAACGTTGGTTTTCTGCCTAAACGATTAGTAAATTACATTTTGCCGTCGTGAGAAGCGATGATTCTGAAAAGCGACTTGAAATATGGGTCGTTGTGTAGAAGTCAACAAGTGCTCATACATTGCTTGGTTTTTTTCTGGGAAGGGTCAATGTTTTGGGTTGACTGGTAAAAGGGTATTTTTTTTATATTTTGGATTCTTCCTCGTAAAATGTGTGTCTTGATTGCTCGTGAAATGGCGTTAATGCCGTGTGACTTTCTTGGTATTTCTTTTTAGTTGAAAGAGAACGTTGATTTTTATAATGGTAATATAATGTCTTCCTTTCGGATCAGTGTCATCATTCACTTTTCCACTTACGCAGAGATCTCGAGAAAATGGAGCGCTCCGGTCATTTTTTGGAGTCTGGTTTTTCTTTTAGCAATATGCGGGGAGTCCACTCTACTTTTAACAGCGTTCGCCCAGGAACGAAACGTAAGTTTTGAAACATTTCTGCCTTATTGTCTTTTATGTGTTTGATTTATAATTTTTTTTCAGCTTCGGTCTGCATGCGCGTTTAACCTTTAAGTGGTTTTTTGAAAATGTGTTCGGCGTCCCTTGCCTTACCACATCTTGGGTGGACAGAGCCGGAGTAGAATTTCAAGGACGTGTAAAAAACGAAGCGGCACACCATTTTCACCAGTTATTGGAGGTAATTAAATTCTAACATTCTAACATTTATTTCCGACTGATTTCACAGTCGGAATCACGGGAAAACACCCTTTTTGCAAATTGCTAAACGGGGAAAAGTTGGTCCACGCTGTATTCTTGTGCTTAAACAAGAAACAATCGACTTCTGACGCACACACAGACGCAACTTTTTTCCCAGTCGGGAGCAATTCCAAAGTCAGTGTTGCCGACGGTTTCAACACGATATCTTGGAGGTATGCCAAGGTTCCATTTGCAACTCCCTTTGCGACATCGGAGTTGTCTGTCACAATATATGGTGCGTCGACTACACAGTAAAGGTTCCCTGGGCAACCCAGTTTGTTAGATCCTCGAATGTTTTCCTTCTGTTGATCTGATATCACGGTTGTCGATTTCAATGGCTGAATGACGCTGCCGCCCATTCAGCGTCTTGTTGGCGATGATTGTCTGTTGCAGTTCGACGACGTCTGTGAGACACGTTTTCCAGAGCTGTCGTCCGTTGGAGGATCTGATGCTGTTTTTGCTAGCGTTCGGAATATGGTGACTGTAAATTGGCCCACTGCCCACGGGAGGAAGCTGGAAAAAATCACCACAAAAAATGACGTGAACCCCACCGAAGAGCTTCTTTGGCTCTCCCTTGAGTCAACGCAACCGATCGTCTAACAAACTCAGCATCTGAGGCGTCACCATGCTGAACTCGTCTATGATGAGAATTCCCACCTCAGACCAAGCGCTTATTTGATCTAAAGTCGGATGTGGAGGGTCCATTCTAACTCCGACGCCCAATGCTGCGTGCATCCTTCAATGAGCATTGCCGCAACACCAGAAGAAGCACATATAACGGTTGCGGCAACCGAATGCCACCGCCGCGTGAAATATTTGAAGCACTTTATGATTCTGGATTTTCCCGTTCCACCCAATCCAGCCAAAAACATAACCAGGTGACGATTAGTTGGAAGTAAACCATCTAAAAACGAGTCAAGTTTCTTGATTTTCGATGTTATACTTGAATTATTTTCGCTATCCGCCAGTTGGTTGGTGGAATGAATGTGCTGTAACATTGCTGCGCCCATCAAGAGGAAGGCGTTGTGCTTTTCTTTGTTAAGCGACCATAGCTGCGATTGATCCTGCAGACTGGGGAAATTAGGGTCCTGGAGCGTTGGTTCTGTGCCATCCGAAAGAATGTCCTTGTGGAGATGGTCGTCCAGTGCATTTTGCAAATGTTCCAGAAGGTCGACACGCGTACCTAATAATGAATTTTTTAAAATATTATAAGTCTTTTTACGCTTCATTGGATGAAAAAAATTAATTAAAATTTACCCAACAAGTCCAAATTAGTGTTCATTTCTGGGTGTTCTGGCGTCGGGTTGCTGTCCTCCATCAAGAAACCAAGACTTGCTCGACCGAGCAAGACAAATTTCTGTTTGCTTTTGGATAGCAATTTCTGCACGGCTAACATAGCGTCGGAGTGGGTTGTTGTCGGTGGCCAGATTCTAGTAGGCAGATCCATCGGGTTCTCTTTTAAAGATTCTAGCGCTTTAATGAAGGGATCGTCCGTTAACAATTGAGCTGCCTCCACGTTGTCGCCGTCCGCTTAATTAAAGTCAATTACGTTTACATCCTCTTCGTTCATATCAAGGGTTTCCTTTTCTTCTCGAACCATGTCTTCAATGTCAGGCTTACTGAATTCTAATGACTCGCTATCTGACGACGAACGGCAGAAACTTTCGTAGTAATTTTGAATGCTGTCTATCGTTAGTTTGGACGATTCGTCGGCATACAGTGTCTTTTTCTGGCGTTGATAAGCGTCCCACCACGTTTCTCCAACAGCAAATCGTCAAACCTCCTTTTGGGTACTCTTCTCTTCGCTCTTGTCTTTCATCCGGAAGAAGATCGCTGCTATCTTCGAGGCTCTTGAGATCTGGAAGTCTTTTTGCTACGTATTTAGGCCAGCGTACATCCATTCTTTCTCTATGGCCTTCGGTCCCGTGTTGTGGATGGTCGGGAGAACATTTATGAATGATTCGTGCTGAATTCGATTCATCTTCGCTACTGGAATCAGTTTCAGCGTCACAGTTGCTTGGTCTTGCCTTCAATTTGCATGATTCTTGTTTTTGGGTAAAAGACCACAAATTCATCTTTTCGATTAATGGATTTTCTTTTGATCTGAAAACATAATCATAAATTGTAGCTTTGACATCTCCATACCGTGTTATGTTGGCGTAAATAGTTTCTTTTTCCAAGTACGCAATGGCTTGGGTAAGTGGAAGAACTGCTGTTTGATGGGACATAGCAAAGATCTCATTGCCTAGTAGGACAAATGCGGCTAATGGTCCACCAATAGTATCCCCATTCGTCGAAGCTCGAATAGCAGAAAGTAACTTCCCTAGTCCTACAGAATATTCCAATCTCGGGAGAGTGGTTTTTTCGGTTTTTGATGAATATTCCCCGTTTTCGTCTTGAATTCGTGCCGGGTTTACTTGTTGCTCCATAGCTTGTTGTCTGACCATTTCTTGCTGTTTGAGAGTCTTTTCTTCGTGTTTCTCAATGGCCAATAGAGTTTCTACAAGAGCTTTTTCGCAATCACTATTGTGCTTAGAAGTGTATGCTCCATAATACATGGATAGCTTCTGGTCCTTCACATACTTGGTACAATTGTTGCAATTTAGTACCGACATTATGAACGTATTGCAATCAGCAAAGAAAATGAAAAAAGCCCTTTTCCTTACAGTGATTTCAAGGCTTGAAAATGTTTCAGGCTCATTCTCAGCTGCGGACGATTCCGGTGATTTTTTCTTTCCTTGAAAATGGGCTTTCACTGTTGTTGAGTCACACGGGAAAGGTGGGATACAATACCTGCATTTTGTTCTTCCATTCTTAAAGCAGCTTTTCCTGTGCCGCCAGTCGTGCAAGTTGACTCGCATTTGAATGCATGCGAAATCAAGGAGCCACAGATCACGTTCCATGTCTGTAAACGAAAGATCCTGTTGCCTGAGACCTTTCCACATTAAATTGTCAATCTCCTCGTCCGTAGGTTTCTTTTTCTTCAATCTGTCGTAGCCGTGCTGGAGAGCTGCATGAACTTTTTTGGTTATAGTCACATTTTTTTGGCATGTTTTACAAAACAGAATTTTCTGTTCGTACTCTCTTCCGCAGGATCGCATGGATTCCAGCGCCGTTTCTGATAAAATTTCCAATTTTTCATTTTTACAGGATTCACATTCTAAAACAAATTTCATATCTTCCTCGGGGAGTTTTAACTCCCCTTGAATGGACGTCTCGATATTTGCAGCTAACTTTTCCGTTAACTTGTCAACGTGAGGAGACTTCCTTTTCATTTCTTGCTCGGTTTCCTGTTATAATAAAAAAACATTCCAGTATATTATTTTTAATCGTAAAGTTATGAAACAATCGCATTATCGCATTCCAGAGCATTATTTAACTGGTACTCTATTTTGCTATGTCCATATAACCAAATCAGCATGTGGGTGTGCAGAGTAAGGCGAGATTGTTCCTCGACGATACGTAGCCAAGCTTTTGGAACCCCAAAAAGTCCTGCTTGTATGGTTTTCCTTTCTTGGAACATCAGCCAATGATCTCTTCAATAATAATATCAAGAACACGTTGGAAATGCAACGCTGCTGCTACAGGGTGATCGGACAGGATCTTAAAACGTTTCGTTCCCAATGGTATTGCGTTAGCATGCGGAATAGCTTCCTCGGCACCCAAAGGAAACCACATAACTTTGTACGATTTAGCGTTATCTGGACTTATAGTGAGCCAAATGTGGGCTTTTCCGTTGTTCGCATGAGCTGCATACACTTCTTGTCTATTGCGCTGCGCTGCAGCTTGACAATGTTGAATCGTTTGATTCGCTATTTTTTGATCCGTGAAAAATGAAGATGCAAGACCACTCACACTTTTTGGAGGACGTGGCGCACGTTGCCCTAATTTTTTTCTTTTGATATGCACTCGATTTGATATTCAACCGATTTTCTCATATCTTCTTTTGATATTTTGGAATAAGCTACAGCTTGAGGCATAATAATTCCATCCTTGTCCACCATTCGTGAAGGTAATCTTGCCCTAACCATAGCTTTATTGTAAGATAGTGTTCGGACGATGTAATCGTACAAAGGCAAAACGAAATCGATTTTCTGAAATTGTCTTGTACTAAGATTGGCGTAATATGCAATGAGCCTTTTCTTGGAGATTGGAATTTTTCTCGTTTCACCGAATCCTCCTCGTCCAAATGGGAATAAATCTGGATATCTAATTTCGAGATAATTGGGATCCGAATCAGAGACAAAATCTTCAGCCGATCTTACGACGAACGTTTGTGGCTTTGTTGATGGCTGAGTCGGCAGTGCATCTAAAATTTCTTCGTGTACGAATTCTCCGTTATCTTTTTCTCTAATTGTTACAATACACGAAATCATCGTCGAACTGTTTTCTTCTTGAGTTGACCTCAGCAAAGAATCTCCCCCAGTAGAAGCTGTTTTTTTCTTGTTTTTTTTTGCTTCAGAATCCCCTTCATTTCCTTTTTTAAGTTTGTCGTGGTCAAGAAAATAAACTTCTGGTGACACGACATTGTTTGGAAGTACACGAAATGATTCTTCGTCAAAACGAACTTTTTTCATAAACTCGTTATTGACATCGTTCCAAAATTGATATAGCTGTTTCATTTTTACGGGTTCGATAATATAATCGGTTTTAGTTGCAGCAATTTTGCCCTTGTTCAATGCAGAGGCATCGTTTGTGAAGGGAGATACCACAAGGACGCGAACAGGACTTTGGCCTGGAATGATGGGAACTGTTTTCGTTACAAACGAGGTGTCTAGCCTGTTTGAATACACATGGCCTTTCAAGCAACTACGTTCCACTGAAGTTGGCTATTCTTCCGTACGACTGCACCCGTCTCATAAGACTTAAAGAACCGTAAGACATTTTACGTAGTTCAGGTGGAAGCTCCCAAACCCAATTTCTATTAGCAATAGAAAATTTGGGTAGTTTCCCACTCTTTAACCTTTGCAAACAAGAATGACGTGTTTTGTCGCAAAAATACATCTTGGGGGTACATTTGCAGTTTCCTTTGTCAACACAACTTGTAATGTGACGCACTACACCGTTTGGGGAAAGCATTACATTCTTTAATTCTAACTAGGAAATATTCCGGATACGTCATATTGCTTAACGAGTATAGGGTGTAGCTTTTGAGCCGACATTCCACTCACATTTGTTACTTTCAGTAGCGTGTACATTTTTTTGGGAAACTGTTTAACAGACAACAACTTCACGAGCGATATGTAAGTAAATTGATTGCAAACTGCATGAGTGACTTTTTCTTCGTGATATTTTTGGAAAATTTCGCTAGTAATTTCTGACAATTTTTCTTCAGAAAGGGGATCTGGCATCCCCTTTTTATCAAGTTCTGCTAATTCTTTGTCATTAAAACAAGTATCAAAATTTGTGTTTCCATGTTCTGTTTTTTTTCGTGTTACATCTCGATTTCGGTTCACTCGATAATCTACTCTTTCAATCCTCTTATTATTACTAGCTATCTTCGCATTTGTTGTTCGCTTTTCAACTCTAACGTTCTTTCAAGATTGTCTGAAAAAATCTACACCACTATCTAACGTTCCTGTCTTTTCAACGGGAAAAACGCGAGGTTGAAAATTTTCCCCAATAGTCGTATCTCCATCACTAAAACAAAAAAAAAATTAGTTTTTCCGCATTATCAACAATAGGCTACTTAAGTGATTGGTAACAAATATTTTTTTGAAAACATAAGGTGCATCATTGCAACAAGTTGCAAATGATAAAAAATCCGTAAAAAGTAAATTACGTAAATAATAATGTAAACAACTCGGTAAAAAAGAAAGAAAAGGTGTCGTAATTTTCTAAAGCTATTGTCATAAAACTATTAGATTTAAAGAATTTTACCTGTCTTCCTTGTAAACTTCTTCAAGATTAATAATATCTTGCTCCAATTGTTGGTCACATCCACCGCTACTTGTCTGTAAAAATAAAAATTCAATTAATATTTGCAGTTTGACACATTATTAAGTATAAAATATATAATTTAGCCTACCAGCTTGGAAATTTCACAATTTAAAGTGCTTTCAGTTGGCATTGATTTTCTTCTTCTGAAAATATTGCTATCGATCTTTCGAACTGCAGATGTTAAAACTTGACGAACATGCTGTATCAATGTCACTTTTTCCGTTGAATTTTTCCCCACTGATTGATCTTCGTCTGTTGAGCTAATTATTTCAAATTTAAAGTATTGTTCGTCGTTTTTATCAACACTACTCCACTGAATCCCTGCAAGTCCTTGTGTTGTGTCAGAAATTGTATTAGCACAAAAGCTTTCCATCGATGCGCTAACTAATTCTGATTTTTTTTGTGTTCATCTGCATTAGTTTCATCAGAACTACTCCACTCAGCACCAATTTCAGCTAATGACGATTTTTGATTTTCAAATTTTTTTTTTGTTTTCAGAGAAATTGAGATTTCATTAGAAATGGATTTACAGGAATCTCCCCTAGTTCCGCTATCTCTAGCGCTAACTAATTCTGATTTGAGGTGTTCATCTGCATCAGTTTCATCAAAACTATACTCAACTCAGCACCAATTTCAGCTAATGACAATGTCTGATTTTCAAAATTCTTTTTTTTTACTCACAGATTTCTCTTTTACGAAAGAATTTTTTCTAACTTCCTGCAATGATTCATCATCACAAAAATTTTTCATTAACACTTTCTTTTGATTGACCATTTTTCTTAGTAGGCAATCGCACCTTTTTTTTGGAGGCATTTTAAAAATCTAAACGTCAAACTAACTTACTTCCGACACTTTATTAAAAATCACCTTTCCCTATTAGGACGACAAAAACACGCACACGCTAAATTATTCCCTTTACAAATCGGGAGGAAAAGATAATTCAGTTAACAGCACAGAACGCTTTCAGCCGCGAATCACAACTACCGATGGAACTAACAACACAAACTACAATAAAATAAAAATAATTTTATTTGTTTCTTCAGAATATGTCACATCTTCATTTTAAAGAACGAAGAACAAATTTGAAGTGATGTTAATTTCCAACATGTAGGCATAATTCCAAGAAGAAGAAAATACATATCACTTTCATATGCAAAATCATACCTGAACAACATGACAGAATACGTATCATGTATCAGTTATCGTACATGCCATATTTCCTTAAACTCATTTGTAATACCATCATTAATAGGCTCTAGTCAAATTTTAATTTACATGATCATACATGAACAACATGACAGAATTCGTATCATATATCAGTTTATCGAACATACGCCATTTTTCCTTAAACTCATTTTTAATACCATCATTAAGTCAAATTTTAATTTTTAAAATGAAAAATAAAAGCGTAATGACTAGTATTTCATCACTCGCGATAACTCGTTAATTCGCAGAATGATATACTTAGATCCTTTAATCTTTTAGATTTCCTTGGATCCTTTGTTTTCTTAGCATATTATTGTAGCATATAGGACATATATATACCCTACTCCAAGTCGAAACATCTGAAATCATCATTTTGTGATCATAACTATGACACGGCACACTGATAACATCACAGTTCACAAACTACAACCAAATATCCAACAAAAGTAAAATACATACTGATTTTGTAAGTACATCCAAATTGTAGTCTATTATACAACATCTAAATTTTCGTTTGTAATATACAACATCTTAATTTTCATTTTTAAAAAGGTTTTTCAATATGAATTCAGTACTGGTACTTGCAATACTTATCAATTACTTTGGAAACGTAACTACAGTTCCTATTCCTGCGCAACCTGTTAAACTTTTATCAGATACTGGGAAGATATTACTTAAAGAACAAATCAACGCGGAAATAAATGCCACGTTATCAACAGTTCAAAACTCACTTAAAAATATATTCGAAAAAGATTATGAAATCGACATATCGAAAAATATTCTATCATCAACAATTTCTCTTTAATCTAATTTTTACAATCGTAATATTTTTAAGGAAAAAATGTACAAGAAACTTAGTGAACTTGAAGACAAAATTGAAGAAACAGAACTGAAAATAAAACGAAAATTATTGTATTTGAAGACAAAATTAGAACCTCCACAACCTTCTACTTTTAACGTTTCAAAACACAACTGATACTGAATTATAGTTTCACCACAGAAACATGTTTTATTCTAATTCCATATATCATTGCTACCATCATGAAATAAAAAATAAAACGAATAAAATGAAATTTCTAAAAACATTGCGTTCTTTTTTCTTATTGTTTTGTATCTCTTATCCTTATTTTGATAGCCGCAAATAAAAAATAAAACGTTCATTCAAATCAACCAAAAGAAGAAACACGAAAAGAAAAGGCGATAACAACCATTTCTAATTTGAAAATCAATCATTCTTTCTATTCTGTTAGTTTTACTCATGACGGCCTTAATAAAACAGTTTGATGAACACGCATGAAACCCATCTAGCGGAATAAAAATTTATTACTGAAACTGCATTTCTCTCTTACTCCACACTTTCATCAATTTAACTAAGTTTATGGCTCCTCAAACTTAATTCGCACTGTGACGTTGCCATCCTCTACAATTCCTCTACAACCGAGAATTAATTATTTTAATTTCAATCAAACGAATCAAAAACGTATAAATTAACAACGTTCGTCCCATACCTCTGAGAGGAACAGCGCCATCTTATCGGTTGTCGACTGGTGGGTTTGGGGGGTCGAGTTTCGATAGAATTCCTATCGGGAAACTGTGTATTGGCAGATGGTGTTAGCCTATGGTACTATATGCCCTTGGCTACTATACTGTTAAGCCAGCAAAAGCTAAGATCGCGGTCAGCTGTTCTGACGCCGATCTTTCTCTAGTTCGCCTTGTCTTTGTGTATTTTTTGTAGTTCACATTCTCATATGGTATTGTGGCTGTGTGTGAAAGGTTCTACAAATGAAATTATCTGTCATTTGGACTGATAACGAGAATACGTGTATGGTTTACTCTCTATTAACAGATTATGGACTCATTACTTCTGCTTTGTTGTTCTTCGATTTGTATCTTTCGGTAAAATACTAAATTTTTTTACTACTTGTTCACTAACATCAGCTTGAACTTCTAACTGAAACATAAAGTGTAGCTTGTTTACCCAAGTAACACATGATGTTGGCAACAGCGTTTGCATTCTTACCAAACCAAAATCGACGGACGCTCAGATTTGCGCAGATATTACGCTTGTTCCACATTCCCGTCGATATTCTACATATATTGAACACATGGTTTACATCCTATCAATTTTCTATTGAAAATTTATTTATAGATTTGATAAAAAATATGGCAAATAAGAAATCACTTAATTTATTTGTAATTTTAAATTTTCAACAGAAATAGGGAAAAAAACGAATTCAATGTCAATTGTCTTCTTCCGTTGTTTTCTCCTCTTCCGATGATTCTTCGTCATTCTCTTGGTCTTAATTTTAATCGTTTTCATTTTCACTATCACTTTCATCATCCTGGCTTTGAACTTGTTTTCGTCTTGCCCTTCCTAGTTCCTTTAACGGGCCTCAAATAAAAAATAATACAAGTTTAGAAATGATTCCAACCATTTTTCATCATGAGCCATTTAAAAAAAAATAACCCACAAATATTCTTGTAATTCTTGAAAAAATAGAACCTCTCCAATGAAAAAAAAATTCACATAAAAAGAGAGGGAACTTCGGAAGTTTAGCTACAAAATGTTTGTTTTCTTCTCAACAACACTGACTGGTCTTCTGGCAGCAACTGATTGTGCTGCTCGAAAATATCGTCTTGTCAACTCGTAGATTGCACATAACTGCGAGATTCTGAAACAAGAAGAAAAGTAACCTTTAGAGCTAAAGACAGTAGTCAAAATTATCCTAGGTTTTTATCATCTCTTCAACAAATCTCTTTTAAGAATTTGATACAAGATTAGGACGACGGTAATCATACTATTGTTTTTCGAATAAGTAGATTGGAGTCTACAAAAAAATTAGAAATGTAATTTTTAAGGAAATACTGAATTTCAGATTCTCCTACCGCATCTTCCTCGAATATGTGTACTTGAAAGAGGTAAAATACATCGTGAAGTTTTACTTGAATGAAATTCAGGTGGACGATCCTAATCTTCTTTTTAAGTCTTACATTGCAAATCTTTTGACGACGAGGGTGGCTTAGGGTAGGGAAATATCTAGCCATCCAACCAAACAAAAGGGGTGATCTCTGCCTACTGCAATTGGGTGGTCGGCACGAACCGCGACTCCCCTGCTTCCGTAAAGGGGTTTAATTTCTCCAATTTGGTTGCTCAAATTCGATTTGGTGGCACTTTCCGCACCCAATTGAGGAAGGTACTACTATCCGTCTAAAAGTTACGATCACTGATCTTCTTGCTCAATGCATCTTCAAAAAAGCAGTACAATCGGGCACTCAGCAAGGCCGCATTCAAACCCAGCTTACACATAGTTTTCAAAGAAATCAGTGCTTCCACTCAGAAAATTGTCTAGTAGCCTCTAACGATGCCAGATATAGCCTGTCATAGCCAAAACTGCTATTCCAAATAGCCAAGAAAGTAGCCAAACCGATAGCCAAGAAAATACGCGAAAAACAACGACTGATCAGAGTCTGTTCTCGAGTTGCACGAGCAAGAATAGGATTGTTGGGCAATTCAGTTTAAAAAAGTTGAGGAATATGTTACAACAAACAAACATAATCTCAATTCCAGTGAAGTTACATTTTTATAAAGAGGATTTTCAAGGAATGTTGCGAGACTGTTTTGTCTCCTTTGTTTGGATAGGAAAACATCTATTGCCTTCTGATGAATAGAAGATTCCATATGTACTGTGATGTTGTGCTTTTTGTTTTGAAGGAATACAGAACAGGCACTGCAATATGGATGATAAGATTTGTCGTCAGGATTAATCATCTTCTTGATAAGCCATCCTTTAAAATCTTTTTCTTTCAGCCATTCTTCTTGAAAACTTCGACTAGTGCTGGTTTTCTTCTGTAACAAAAATAAATAAATAATCATCACTTTTAAAGCTTCAAAAGAAATTTCCAAGTGCTTTTGATTCCCTTTATTATAAATTTTATAAACGGACTAATGGAATGGCCTAGTTAATTGCTTCAAATGTTATCTTTAACATGGATACTCTGTTAACAACAAAACCCTGTTACATCAAATCTGTGTTCTACATATACACAAGATATTTAAATGCATAATTAATTCCCCAAAATGAATACCTTTTTTGTTTCCCGTTGCTTGGGCATTTTTCATCATTTCACGTATTCATAAACCTGAGTGCTGGGAAAAAAAGACACGAGTGCACTTCGACAATTAAAACTTTAAACGGAATATAGCGATTATAGTCTTCTTCAGGCTTCAGCCTTCAGCAGGAAAAGTAGTTCACTAGTTCAGTTCAGCGTTCAGGCGTTTGTTCTCAGCCAGACGTCACGTGGAGGCATTGCCAAATGTACACTTATTTATTACATTAAATTGGAGAGTTTAAGAAAAAAAAAATTCAAAATAAATAGCGTTGTCTGCTGCTCTATTTTTTTTTGTAAATTAAATTTGAATTTCCTTTAAAATCGTTGAAATAGCCATAGCCATAGCCATAGCCCGACACCTAAAAAATAGCCAATTTGGCTATATATGCCAAAAATGGAAGCCCGGAAAAGAAATCAACTTTATAGTTGCTTTCACATGAGAAAATATCACACTTCCGTTTCCGTAGTGATGTGATGGTGTGGTGTGGTGATGCCTTTTCAGAGGTATCTGCTGAGTTCAGTCTAGCTGCAACGTTTTTTCTTCGTTTGAAAGAGTTCATGATGGAACTACACATATCGTAGTTGCTGCATAATTGTATAAGTAGTGGTTCCAACACTCAATTTTGTCAACATTCAATCATTCAATCTTGTCAACATGTAGTTTGAGAGATAAGATGAACTCTTCACGGAAAATATTTTATTACAGCCGTGGTCTATCAACACATTCACTGGCAACAGCATTTGATCTGAGGATACGGATTCCAGCCAAATGATTCATAAAGCGAGAAATTGCCGAAAGACGTATGTGAAGTGACAATCAATCCACCACCATTTTAGTAAAAACAAAGTTCAAAAGTTAAAAAGTTCATACTTAACAATTAGGAATTATTAAAAAAGTCAGTGACATGGGTGCAATTTGTAAAAAAGGTACCTAAAATTAGTGTACCAATGTAGGAAGATATTTCGTTTCTACTTTCAAAATAGGAAAAACGCCAGGAGATCCCGCAGAATATTATTGGGGCCAAATGTGATAAATAAATGTTATACGTTTCCTGTTTACTGCGATAACTAAAATATATTGTAAAACAAAGACTAATAATATGAATGGAAACTTTATATGTATATTTCCGTGTTTGAAAAGATGTTGAACAATTTGGTACGAATCGAATGAGTTCTGTCAACCCAGCTAGCCAATTTTGTTTCACAAAAGCACTGCCTCACTCTACATTTCAAGAAATTTCGACCGAGGTCAGGAATATAAAAGCCAGATACAGGGCGCAAAAATAAAGGAAGTATGTTGTAAAATATAGTTTAATCTTCTCTTTATAGTGTCTCTTGGACATGATGAGGCTTTCCACTACATTACTCTGTACTGTCTGTGAATATGTATATATGTGTGCCCTTTAGTTTTATGTTACTACCATCACTGACATACTACACACTCGTGACTTGCCGCCGAACCTATTCTCTGCCAGCAGAGTCAGTCAAGAGGCATCATGTGTAACGTCCCGCTCATCAACTCATCAGAAGGGCTACTAGCCTAATTTTAAAAATATATAAAAACCGCGAGATATGTCTACAAACGAGGTAAAAACGACGCAGGATACCTACTTACGACAGTTCCTTCAATTTTTCACTAGTCCATCACTCCTGACTGTAGTGTGGGCAGTCAGAAGAACAGCACGGTAGTATTTGTACATTAAAAAAGTGCTCCAACACATGGATAACTGGACTTACCTAAAAACTGACCAAAAAACAGTAAAGGAGCAATTCTGTTCAGATAACACAATTTTCTGAACAATAGGAATACAAGTCAAAGTACAAAATTTAATTTTTCAAGGGTTATTGCTTGTCGAGAATGTAAAAAAATTTAACGATTATACCTTAGTAGTTCATATCCCTTTATTAGTTTATCGTAACCTACGTACAAAAATACACTTTTACGGAAGTTTAGCGACATTCAACCTATATTTGTTACCTTGATTATTATAGAAGGATGATTACTAAGCAGCACGCAATAATGTCAAGAGCAAATAGTAAAACAAAAAGTCCACTACTTCTCACTGTCATGATGTCCGACTTTCCTCAACCTCCAATTAGCTGTCAAACGGCATGATTCGCTGATGACATAAAAATTCACAACATTACCAAATGGAAAGCAAAGGCCGAAACAAACCTTCAAGCATACCTCTACGAAGTCAAAGATTGAGTCAAACAATAAAACAAAGTTTCTCTTCTAGCAAGTGTAAGCTGAACTTTCAACTGACACGCACATACTCTAAATGACACTCAAACTGATGGGAAGTGAAATTCAAGAAGTAATTCAATAAAGCACTACAAATTCCTAAGACTTACCTTCTAACCTGTTAGAGATCAGATACATAGAATATGAGACTCGTACCCGATTGTGGTGTATCATTGTCTACCCATCAGGAAATAACCTTGAGGGGAGTGACACATATACACATGAACAATACATCTCTTACCGGAGGGGTTCTTCTTCAATAAGATTCACTTTGTGTAGAGGCAAGGTCTGCTTGTATATTCTATCCTCACACGAGTTAACGTGCATATCATGGTACGAGAGACAGAACAAACTAGAAGGGATAGCAGATGACATCGCTTGTCAGGCAGACAGCGTTGCCAGATAGCACATAGTGGACGGAGGAGAGAAAAGGGTATTGCGCATTAATGCGCAATATCCTACACCCCCCCTCAAACGGACACGGAGTGCTTGTAAATCTTTGTGGGCCTTCTTCCCTTGGAGTGGATTCGTGACGGTCGACTTGAGGTAGAATCCATCCATAGTAGGCTAGTGGCGATTTGTTCCAGATGCGTAGGCGAATCTATGTGTAGGAAAGAGAGTCAAGGGATAGTGCTCGATTCCGTCGGTACTCCAAATCTGGCATCCGGTTTCATGTCTGGCGTTATCTGGCTCTTTTGAACGAAGTGGGTTGCTGTATCTTCGGCGGCCGTTGCTTTTGGCTTCAAACTGGGTTTGTGCGGATTGAGCGACTGCAGGTATGGCTGCCGCTTGGCCGAGCGTCTCTCGACCATTTTGTTGATCAATTTAGCTCTGGTGTCAGGCCGCCGGGGTAACGCATCTCGATAATCCGCATATCACTTCCGGTCGACGAAGCCACTGAACCAGTGAAGGGCATAGTCCAGTAACGGCCGTCCCGGTCTGTTGCCCAGTAAGGTCTGTTGCCCTCTCCTCCTTTGCCGGCTTGATTGGATGAATTCTCGGGTCCGCCGGAAGGCGTGGAGTCATCTGGAATTTGTCGGTGAGACATCGCCACCATTGCACATGGAAAAGAAAGTGCGAGCATTATTGTTTAGGCAAAAACGTAATTATAAATGTTTTAAAACATATTCAGCATTTCCGATACGGGTTTCAGGCACCCGTGATGTTTGCAATGGCTTTCTCGTCCGTTTTCCGTAAACCACGGCGTCTGGTTCTCTAAACGTCGAATGGTCAAGGTCCAGAAAGTTTCCTTTCATTTTCTGGTCGCTTGATTTTTCGTGGCTGTGGAGAGGGAGCCCTGGTTGAGACTGTGACCGGCATTTTTCCAGAAGCGAGAGGGTTTGCCCGTGCGATTTCAACATTTCCTGGCGGACAAATCCTCGACTTTCAGACGACAATATTGATTTGGGAAGCGGGTCAAAAGTCCATTTATCGGTTCCAGGTCTTCTTCCATATCGACGCCGGGGTGGCTGGCGTTGTTACCGGTTGTTACAAGCCGGATTCTTCTGACACCGTACGTGTGTGGCCCTTGAGGTCACGATTGGGAGAGAATCGCGAACTACGTGGATTATTTTCAATTATTTTGATAGCAAGGGATCGCTCCCCAGCAGTGCCGGTAGGTCTCAGCTGCAGAGGTCGAAACAGCATCTCTCGGATCGGTAGGCGTAGAGGAGGCAGAGCGTTTCAGCGTTGATGATAAAGAAAGAGACAGGCGATCACCCCGGCGGTTACCGTTGCTATGAGAGCAGGGTCAAATTTGACACGGAGAGTGAGGACAGCGAGTTATTCCTCGCGCCTACGATTTCCTCCCTTCATCTTCCACTGGGAAGCTGTTCAGCCCCAAGGGACCCAAATTGGACGTGGATCGGCGCAGAAGACGGTCCGATGACGGCATCGTCGCCGCGTTCCACAGAGATGAATTGTGACGAGACTTCGTTCTAAACTTGTGGAGGCCCTACAACTCGAGGGGAAGTGGCTTCACTATGGACCATCCGCTCCAGGCCGTTGATGGTGCTGGTGGTGATGCAAATGTACTCACCCTGATGTTCGTACATCACGTTGGTGATGTGCAAGTAGCGACGGTCTTTTGACCGGTTGACAATATCCTCTTCGTCGTCCTTGGCCCACCTATGGAGCCGATGGTAGCGTGACTGCCATTCCGCCTTCCGCCTGACACTCGAGCCGAGTCGGCTCGTGTAGCGTGACCGTCTATTGTTGGCTAAGAGCCGGCCCGACGTTGACAATCATCGGCGAGTATGTGATGTTGATGGGAATCGTGATGAGATTCGAGATTCCAGTCGTGTTCTTGGCTTCGCACGAATAGGAGGCGGAATCTTTGAGCGTGACGGGCGAGAGTTCCAGGATCTCCTGGGAGCTGTAGATTTCACCCATGCTGGCCACGTGAGGTTTGTCCAACAGCGACGGTGGTAGAGGATTGACGTGGTACGTGGGCGGTGGAGGTGATGATGTGGATGGTGATGGTATAAGAGCGGTTCAAACGAATAAAACACGTGCGGTACACCTTCTATTAGATCGCCCAGAAATGTTGAGCCGAAGCGCCAGGTCAAAGCGATTGAAATCCTCCTTTTAGTAGTCGTCGAAAATTCAGGATCATGAATGTAATGCGCACGGTTATTATTCTATTTTGTCTGCTTCCCTTGGTTGGGATTTTACCGGGTGGTTTTGGATTCATGATGTTTGGCTAAGGGTGTTCTGCACGTCTGGTGGGCGATCGTGCAATTGATCATGGGCCGCTGTTGGTACAGTGCAGTTGTGGTTTAACCTCTCAGCATCAAGTTCTTTCTTCTACATCAGTCTAGAATCTCACCCTCAGTGTCGTCGTTACTTTCCTCTCCTTCCACCTCAGCTTGTGCAGTTGATGTTTGTTGCTTCGTGCAGTACATGGTTGCATCTGTTTAATCAGCTAGCACAGTTGGATTTTGTTGCTGCAAGTAATACGTGATTACATCTGTTTAATCAGCTAGTGAAGTTAGTCCTTGCTGTGTGCAATACACGATTGCATCTTTCTTAATCAGCCAGTGAAGTTAGTCCTTGCTGTGTGCAATACACGATTGCATCTTTCTTAATCAGCTGGTGAAGTTGGTTCTTCTTGCTCGTGCAATACATGATTGCATCTTCCTTAATCAGCTAGTGCAGTTGATGCTTGTTGGAGATCACTCCGATAAGGCTATTCTGTTCTGGTAGAAGGAGGGATTCCAGTTTCCGCAAGGGGAGGTAAGCTCCATCATACTTGGTGTGTCCTTATGGGTAGAGTTCATTTTGTCTATAAAGCAGGTAGCGTGTGGCTGCCTGGGCCCATAACCTGTTAGAGATCAGATACATAGAATATGAGACTCGTACCCGATTGTGGTGTATCATTGTCTACCCGTCAGGAAATAACCTTTAGGGGAGTGACACATACACACATGAACAATACATCTCTTACCGAAGGGGTTCTTCTTCAATAAGATTCACTTTGTGTAGAGGCAAGGTCTGCTTGTATATTCTATCCTCACACGAATTAACGTACAGTATCCTGCAAAAAAAACCGAACGGGAAATCTCCACCTGTCGGTCGTTTTTGTAGTCGCAAGAAAGCGGTTAAGAAAAGAAGCTAAGTTTCACGGCCTGATGTTCAACACCTGAACTACTGTGATCTCTGATCTGTCAATATTGTAGTTTTTGCTCTTTGGCTCTTTGCTAGCAAGGCCAGCTAATTACAAATGTTGTGAACTTGTTGAGTGATTTTTTACAGTGAAAAAGCGTTTTAAGAGTATTATCACACGGAGAAGTGCTTAACAGTAAAAGAAGAAAGTGGCTGTCGGCGGCTTTAACGAAAAGACAATAACAGGCAATGAAAAAAAAGTTTGTCGAATTGAATCGGCGTATGAAGCCTTTGAATTACATTTATGGCAGTGAATTAAACATTCAACTTATTAGTCAAGAATCTGCCGTTACGGATGCCCAATTACAACCAAATTTGGAAACTACGACAAAATTTGTTGACAAACCAGTAAAAGGTGGAATAGATTGAAATCCAGTTGCCCCTTTATATATTCTTATAATGAGTCAATGTTTTACTCGGTTGGAACAGGTTTGATGACCAACTGCCATTATCGAGCAGCATAACCAATTTACTTGTCAAATGTTTGAACTTACGAGATACATGGTTAACAAAACCACCAGTTCTAACTATTATCCCCCCCCTCCTTGTCCAAAGATCAACAGCGGCTGGAAAGCTCTGATCCGGTCTCTAAACTTGCTAAAATTGGGGACAAGACCAAAAAGGCTCTTACGTAAATCGTTTGACTCACTTAATTATTTCAGTTCAAATTATATTGCTTTTGTTTTCAGGGCAATTAACAAACCTAAAACAGAAACAAATTAAACAGCTTGCAGCACAATTGTCTGTTGAACAGCAGCTCTACTCTAAAGAAATTACTGAGGCTTGTGTTTGCTCCGATCAAGCCAGAAGAGCTGTAAGAGATTGAGCTTTATATATTTGTTGGTTCCTTCTGAATACCCTTTTCTGTGTTGATTCTTTTTAGGAAGCATTCCAAAGTTTGGCTTCAGATCCTGGATTGCATTAAATGCTACCTGGCCTGTGCACCTTTATCGCTGAAGGCGTTCGAGTTAATGTTGTTCAAAACAAGTTGGCACCTGTTAAAGCACTGCTTTCCAATCAAACGCTTTACCTTTAAAAAGAAGTGAGTTTACATATTTGCAGTTCTTTCCCAGCAGCTCCGTTATTTATAATTTCATCTATATTTTCAGCTTCACGAATGAGTTCCTGCTGTCACGTCTTGCATGGACAGCAAAAAATTTGTCTTTGGCAAGAAGTGGATAATCATTGGGCTTTGAGAGATTCTCTTCACGCCTGATTTGCAAAAATTACCCCACAACGACGAATAATTGCAAGACTCGTGTCGCGGTCGTTCTGTTGAGCGCTGGGCAACGACAAAATGCCATTGGCGTCATTTTACCACGCCCTCGTTGGTAATTTCATCATCTCGTAATGCCCAAATGATTTAATCAATTTCTCAATTTTGTAAAATTACAGGATCATCCAAATTGGGAACGGAATTGATCAAAGCCTTCATTATTCCGAAAATACGAACGATATAGGTGGACGCATCGAACTTTACTTGGATGGAACAGGGCAGGCCAATGCCGATCGGATAGCAGCCTCCCACATCACGCAATTGACGATCGTATGTCTTACCTTAAAAATGTGTTCATCAGTCAGCTTCTATGTTCTTATTTTAATTGCATAAAGTCATGAAAGTGACGCGCCAATCGCCTGATAACATTGACGATTACCGTCAGGAGTTCGGGTAACTTGGGCCGGCTCTTCACGGCGCCGTAAATAGAGCCCGATCTCAGAACACAACTCCGGCGGCGTCGTCTACTGGCATTTCATCAGCTGCATGTAAGGATTTTGTGACTCATTCCTAGGGTGGTGATATCAGGGTCAGGCCTAATAATGGAAATAAGTTAAACAACTTGCTGGCCCTTAAAATCGTCATCGAAAAGCGAATTGAAAGTTTTTTTTCAAGTTAGTCTACTTGTGCGCTAAAAAGCCATTCTCTTTAACATTGACATATTTTTATCAGGATCACTGTTGTAATTTTCTAATCCAAATGTGCTAGCCGACAACCTCCGATCGCTGCGTCATACAGTTTTCGTCGACGATTTGGATGTCACTTTGTCAGAAGAAGAGGATGTGAATCAGGTGGCCCAGGAAGTGTTCCATTTGTTGACTAAACAATATTTTTACCGCTCCGACAACAGAAACACGAAGATAACGTTTCGCTTTTATTTTTAGGACTACTTGTCAAAATTTTTGGCGAGGATCTCTGCACTGACGTCTTAAAAACTACTATTTCATGCTTAACGGACCCTCTACTTAATCGCGACCTTGTTTTAATGTTACTCGATTTCGTCTTTTTGCAAATCCTCCCAATATGTGCTTTCCAACATATGTGTTGTTTGTCGAAGCTTGTGTACTGAAATCTTGAATTGAACTCAATGTTTCGAAACGTTAGTTGACATGCCGCTGCAAGATTTCGGTTAGGGGAAAAACATTCATTCTAAACTGAATGAAAGCAGACCTGAAAAATTCAGAAGCACACGGTTCAACCTCGCCAGCATGATATATTACTTTTAATTCGGATAAACGCCTGTGTAACCGACGAGAAATACAATTCTAAAATCGTATTTTGCCGCTTCTAAAAAAATACTTAATACACTAAAAATACTAAATTGCTGTCCCATTTTTCCCAAACAGCGTCTAAATGCCATACACACCACACCATCGGGAGCGCCTAGAGTCGGTAACCCTAGAAAGGAATAAACAATACAAAATGAAAATGCCCCTAGGCCATGTCTGGCTTATGTCCCATCCTTTTCGTCTCATTCCACTCGCCCCCTCCTCTTTTTTTGTCATAACGAAAAAATAGACAAGTACAATACTTTGTTTGTATTAGTTAATTTTTCTCCCACTAGATGTTTTTTACAATTAAAATCGCGTTCGGATTTTATTGCAGGGTACTGTACATATCATGGTACGAGAGACAGAACAAACTAGAAGGGATAGCAGATGACAGTGCTTGTCAGGCAGACAGCGTTGCCAGATAGCCCATAGTGGACGGAGGAGAGAAAAGGGTATTGCGCATTAATGCGCAATATCCTACATAACCTTCAAAATATAAACGGTTAAGATTCAGCCCCTTTCGCATGTCGTTCAAAATTCACAACGGATCCCGGTTAACCAAAATCCACCTCTCCGTCAGCCAGTCGCCCCTGCGCTCCCAACATCCAGCAAGTGGTCTCCACGAAGAAAAGACCCGCCCTACTATGAACACCCGGGTTGCACAGGACAGCAAACAACCTGAAAATATAACTCGACGTTCTTACGAGAGAATCCTCGTCCGATATCTTTTCCACCAGTGGATATGAAAACTACGTACGGGCGTACGGAAAGTTATACTGATTTAGTAATCTATTATCCTTCTAAAAAGTCAAGCAGAGCGGGCATATCAGCAAGTATCTTGTTGAAAAGCTTTGGGGATTTCAGAAGATTAGACCCTCCGAGCCAGTTCATGACCCACCATCTTCCCTTGACGTCTATGCTCACCTAGGAGACATGGCGAAGGAGGCGGCAATAAACCCCACTATTCGGAAAATGAAGGACACAACCGGAACGATCGGCTGATTTTGCTTTTAGCAAAAGAAATTATTAGAACCGGAATGATAGTAATCCTTAAGTGATAAAGACCACGCCAATCTTTTGCATAATGTCCTCAATTGGTAGCTTGTTTTATCATATCCCCTGCACTTTACGAGGCTTTAGTCAGTATTTTAAGGTTTCGTGTAAGATATATCGCCGGAAATCCACCTGAATCGAAAAATGGATACAAATGTGTCGATTGCAATGAACAGTCAACTCGTAAAACGTATTTTTTTCTTTTGACAAAGGATTAATAAAATTATTATAGTTTCCAGGTATAACAACGAAAATTCACAGGTAGGGTACATAGACATCCTATCGGATTTCCTAGAGGGTTGTAGCCAAAAGAGAGTTCTGTTATTAATATCTGACCATATTCAACCATATTGTAAGTCTTTATAAATCATTTGGCATCGAATCACATTGTTTTGTAATTTATTGAAGTCTCATAGTCTTTAAAGAAGTTCGGCATAAAAACAGTATTTAATTTCTTAAAAACTACTAAATGGTGTGTTCGGATGTCGAGAGTCAAAAGATTGGTTCATGCCTAGAGGGACTTGAGAAGCGCTCTCGCTTACGGGTCTTCTCGAAGTATCGGGACTCGGCTCAGACGTCGTTTACTGATTGGAAGGTTGCAGTCCAGTGGTAGTTTTAAGACGTTCTATCTTTAAGCTCAATCTACTCAGACACCAACGGATCAGGTTGATCCAGTGGTCCCATCCTGTTCTTAGCCCAGCCCTGGGAATAGCTCATCGGGGTAGTCGTACTCTACCGCCACGAGACATAGTCTTATCTATTCGCCATATTCCGATTGAATTCTAACCATTTAACCGGTCTTGTCTGTTAGTTTTTGTATTTGCATAGCTTGCATAGTCGCTACAGATCCCGCAGCAATCTACGGAACAAAAATCATCTTACGGTCATTAAAAGAAACACCCGCACTTCATCGATTAGAAGTAAGTAGTAGTTAAAGGCTGGACATCGTAAAAACAAGTTTAATTCGCTGAACCACACCGGAAAAATCTGGGCAGAATATTATCCCGTCCAGGAATGTTCAACATACATCAACATCAATCAAACTCAATGAGAGTTTTCACACTGAAGAGCAGAAATATCGAGCCTGTGGATATTTAAGGAGTCCCGTAAAAACACAATTTTACGATATCCCAGAGTAAGGAGAAATGATTTAAGAACAAATCTAATGTTCTTAACCCTGAATATCCATTAGGACAATATTTTTTCAGCTTCTCCAATGTAATTTCCGTACAGTAAAGAAGCTTCCTGTGAAACTGGAAATCAATCCATAGGTCGGCAATCTTGAAATTGCGAATCCCAGCTGAAAAAGAACTACAGTTAAACTGTTTTTGCAAATTACTGCAGTAAAACAGCTGATAACTGCAGTAATTTGGCCGAAATACTGAAGTAATTTGGCCAACGGAATTTTTTTTAATAGGGATATGCCGCATTATTTTCTGAAATCCATAATAAGTCACATTGGAAACACTGCAAGTGGAGGTAATTTGAGAAAATGTAATATATCACGTTGAAATATTGTAAGAAAATAAATTTTATCAGGCCACTACTTATTATCAGGTCTCTTATATAACCGACCAAAATGGACAACACATGGAGCTGCTTTGATGATGTAGCCATGTTTCCTTCATAAAAAACAATAACGTCGTTGATGACCAACTGCAATAAAACGTTGTGTTCCTTTATACTAGGGATGATATCAATGACCATTACAAATACACTATTTTGTAAACCAGGACGTGTGTGATTATTATCAAACATTCATAATTTTATGCATAACAACAAAGATTTTGAAAACGAAAAATGAGTTGTAGTGAGTTTCGTTTACTGGGAGGCATTAAGAAGAAATTTGGCGATCATCAAAAAAATATTTCTGATTGAATACGCGTTGTAGAAATTGTGTCAGAGGGGTTTGAAAACCACCCATGAAGCATTCATCTGTTTCAACGTACTCACTGAAGCCACTGTGCCATTGGAATTTGTGTCAACGCAGAGCCAAAAGTCGTGCGACTTTCCTTGACTTGCATGAAAAGTGATTCACAGCAATATTACGATGCCTTTGTATTTTTCCCGCTTTAACAGTATTTTGACAGCTTTTCGGTTTTCTTGTCACTTGTCGAAAGATTGAAATTAAGCCTTAGGCAATTGCAATGCGGTTATTTATTTTTACCCACAAAGGGAATTCCATACAGCCTGTCTGGTTTAATTCATAATTTTTTGGGGGAAAAGACATGAACAGAGGCTAAATGAGCCTATTACTCCTTTTTCTTTCTTCAAACCTTTCGCTTTGTTCCTAGCCCCCCAAAATTAGAATAAAAAAGCCTAACATAGTTCCCGCATGACTGATAGGTGGCTTTTAGCTTGTTCAGATGTTTTGGACCATACTGTACACAAAATCTGGACGGTATAATGAACACAAGATGGCACCAGTTGACGTGTAAAAATCTGGGTATTGCTATCTTCATTTAAGTTCTATGCCGTTAGACGAAACAATTATAATTATTCTTCTAACACAAATACTCTCCTTTAACGGTGTAGAACAGTTTGTATTTAGCTTCACCCAAGAATAATAAAGCAATAGCAGCGCCATTGCCAATATAGGGATCTCTCAAGTCCTCAGAACTCTTTTAGTTCCAGCAAAGTAAAGACATAAAAAATGCCTGCCGCGTCTATTGAATCTAGTGCTTCCGTTCTACGTCAACGTGCTCTTTTTACTTCGGAATAGTTCCATTCCATCTAATATATAATGAAAATATAAATAATACAATAAAAAATAAACTTTTCTAATTAAGTTTGTATTGATACCGACCTCATAGCGTTGTACTGTGCGTCGTGACTAAGTTTCGTCACTTCTCTTGCCGCTCTTTGAACATTCCTTACTTACGACAGATCTCTTGGCACCTGTTCTGCTTGCTTTTTCATATTTGTAACCGTGGTCTCCATGATGTCGCCGTATAGTTTTGCAGGGGCTCACCTTTCCGTTTCTTCGCCATCAACAACACAGATTTAGCAGTGCGATAGTACGGTTTTTCGGTTTTTCTAACCCCTTTCAATTGCCGTTTGAATATTGAGGGTTTACTGCAGAATCATCACCCTCATACAAGACTAAATGTTGGTTCAGATAATCGTCATGCGTGTACGCAGTCTTGTTGAATGCCGTGGTGAAGGATCCTGGATTTCCCCTGGTTCAATTCGCAATTTGAAGAACCATTTCTGAAAATTTATACTACCCACATCTTCTTTAACACAGTTTTCTGAATCGGTAGGGGAACGATGTTTTCGGTGGAAAGTGTAATTGACCTTTGCAGACTGTTGTCGCCAGCAGGGCCCATCCGTATGCCCTTCGTCTTTATAAATGATCACATTTCCATCCAATTATTAATTTAGTCCCTATTTAAAATATTGTAGTAAATTTCAGTAGCATTTCCAATCATGTGCTCAAATTAACATTTCTTATCTGGTTTAGGCGGAAGAACTTGTGGTTTAGTATTGATCCTCACTAACCAAATTATGGGGAATAGAAGGATCACGACACAAACAAGATAACATGTTAAGCATGGATAAAAAATTTTTTCCCATTTTAGAAATGGGATAATTATTTAACAAATGTTTGAATATCACTGTAAATTAACCAACTGCCTAACAAACGGTAATCTAGAAATATTCCCAACCCCTTTAACGTGCCAGCTGGATTTTAGGGAGTAGGCATTGCCGTTGAATCATTCCCCGGGAAATGTTTTCCAGTCAAGGCCATTCACCACATGAAAAAAGGTGGACTAGTTAATCGTTTTTCGTTAAATTTTTTTATATTTAAATATAGTTTTAACAACTTTATATGGGTCCCGATATGTACAAAATTGTTTTCCCCATGTTGTTATCTCTAATGAACGTTAATGCTTCTCAGTTTGTTTATTATTTCATACACTATTTTATTCGAGGAGCAGGAAACCGTTCAAACTCGTCAGTAAGAACAGAACTGGAACCTTTCAGTGCAAAGGCCCTCGACTGGTTTTGTTTGGTCTACCTATTCAAAGCTTTGGTGCAAGAAACCACAAAGTCAACGGGAGAAAAACTTGCTCTACTAAAGTTAGACTTAAAGGAGATTGTCTGGAATTGTCCACGGACTGGGCGGAGGAGAAGAGGCCTACATCGAAACTCTAGTATGACTGAAGCAGTCGTGCGAGAGAAGATACGTGATACGAGCAGCCCACATTCAAGCGAGAGAGAAACTGGAATGTAAAACCGATCGTTATGAATTGGATCGGAGAAACATCCAGTATGGATATCATCGAGAGAATCTGTCTGAAGCTGCAACCACATGACTAGCTGAACCGATCGACTAGCTAGGATTTTGGAAAGACGTGGAGGAATGGAGAAGCGAAGTCTGAATACCTTCGGCACCGTGCTCTGTGATAGAGCAGCCGTCTATCAAAACGCCTACAGTTTAGCAACAGCACAACTAACTGGAGCAGCACCTAAAGCTACCTTCCCTCGACTAAATGCCCGTGTTAATCAAATTAATTCAAAAGAAAAGGAAGGAGTTTTTATGAAAGGCTCGTCACGTCCGTTCTGTTTTAAGTGCAAAGTTAGAAAATTGCGAATCCATTTTTGGCTTTGGAGGCCTACTAGAGATTTCGTTTTTTATACGCAATGAACTGTATTAAGGATGCTTCACTCCGCTAGAAACTCTAACCAAACCAAGCCAGGTGAAGAAGACGGTTGTGGCATTCCTCATCATCCGTTGTTGCACGAAAAATATAGAGTGACTAAGACTACCTGAACTGCAATCGCAAGAACCATGTATCAAGCAAACGCGGACACAGCAATGGGAATTGCTTCGACTAGAAGTGCTTGATCGCGACAAAAGACTAATATCGGCCAACGTATTCAAATACACAGGGAGCAATACTTCCTTGATGCTGCAAGAATTTGCGAGAGCTCTCAAACTCGAGGGCAAGCCTCAAGAATAGCATTAGAAGGCGCTGGTGGAGTCATCAGTCCCTATAAATCAGAGAAATTAAGCATCCAGATTCCCACTACATCCGGGCAAGTTCACGTGCTAAAGTGCTAAACTATGCCTACGGTTGCAAGCTTGACTCCAGTTACAGATTGGCCAGTTTTGATACCCCGCTGGCCCCATCTGAGTGATCTTCCGGTAACGAAATCTGGTGGGCGAGTGGACATCTTGATTGAACTGGATTATGGTCAACTGACTGCAGTGATCGAGTCTAGGGAGGAGAAAGAAATGAACCGGTCGCAAAACGTACTGCTTTTGGCTGGATGGTTCGGGGAGTAATGGGAGGAATTCCGAAACCAGATGCCGTTCGTTCCCACACGATTTTTAGATCCCAAAAATTTTGGGACAGAATTCCAGTGTCCAGGAAAATCCGGAGAAGATCAACTGACCATCTCCAAACTCAGCAATCAGACCACACACCTAACTACAGGGTGCCATAACTTGGCGTAAAAATGAATCGGATCTCACCTGTAATCGAAAGATGGCGGAAGATGGAATGATCGAATGATTCTGGGACCTTATGAAACGATTCGATTGAGACCCAGATTTTGAGACAGATTATAGAGCAGCGACGAAGAATACCCTAGATAAAGGTTATTCCTCCTGACTGACGGACTCAGAAGAAAATGAAGCGCGATATTTTCTATCGCATATCATGGCGATAAAGGACCGAAGCTACGAGTAGTTTTTGATGCAGCAGCCCGTGCAAAGGAAAGTGCTTGAATGATGCCATCGTGAGTGGTACGGTGCTTCAACCATCGCTCAAAACAGTACTGATTAACTTCCGTGAAGGAGAAGTTGCTTGGTCATCTGACGTAGAAGCTATGATAGCCGTTATTGTGTCAAACATAGTGACGCCAATTTATTTTGTTTCTTTGTGAACGGAAACGGATGGACCGTTTACGGTTTACCTTTTGGAGCCACCTGGTGTCCATTTGTAGCAATTCAAACCACTCGCAGAGCCACGACGGATGCAAGCGCACGAAAGGAAATAGTCGATGCTATTAAGAATAAGATGTACGTGGATGATTATCTGGGATCAGCACCCACTGCAGCCATCAGACTCAATGAATCTATCGCGTGAAAAGACGTATTTGCCTCGGCCAACCTTCACCTGCAAGGACGGAGATCTAACTCTAAGGAATTCGAAGAAATCCGAAAATATGAAGCCCAGAAATTCTTCAACTCCCTCTTTAATATCAGAAGAAGAAACTGGGAAAGTAGTAAAGTACTTGGAGTAGTGTAAAATACAAAAGCCGACACTTTAGGATTCCAGGTGAGCGAGTTTAGAAGTTAGAAGGTTTAGAATATACCCGCATGGTCATCGCCAGAAAGGTAACGAGCGTTTACGACCCGCTCGGCACGACAACCACAATCATAAATAAAGCAAAAGTCCGGCTACAAGAACTTAAAATGGGGACTGGGGAATTAAAATGGTCTAAGAAAATTTCAGATTCAGACAAGAGCTAGCGGGAAGAATGGTTCGTCACCACGCAACAGCTTCTAAAGTTCAGTTTTAGTCGGTGTTTATTCCCAAATGAAACAGAAATAGAAGAATCTCAACTGCATGCGTTCGGTGATGTTTCCGAAGAAGCTTATGCAGCTGTCATAATTCCCAAAATCATATCAAATATTCTCTTTATCTCCTGTGCATACGTTTAGACTCGTACACACCATCCTTCTCTCACATTGCCATAGACTATTTCGGACCGATAGAAACCAGCCAGGGTTGGAATCGGATAACGAAACGTTACGGAGCACTGATTACATGTCTATGGCAGGCCCATTACTGTTCATTCTGGTAATAGTACAAATTTCGTAGGTGCTGAAATGGAGTTGAACACGCTGATAAAGAATCTGAAAGAGAACGAAGAAATTCAATGTTTCATAAAAGAGAAAGGGATCGACAGGCGATTTCAACCTCCTTGTACTCCTAATTTCGGTGGAGAACATAAGAGTTTTGTACGTTCCACGAATAAGGAACTGTATCGAGCTCTAGAAATCGAAAAGAGTGGTCTTTGTTTCACAACTGATGAAGTGTTGCGCACTCTCTTGTGGAAGTTATCGAGTTACTCAACACTCGGCCGTTAACTTTTGCCAGTATGGGCCAACGAGATTTTTGAACTCACACCTCTTATGATTTTCTAAACCGATCTTCTACATTAAATTCACCTCCAGAAACCTTCAGTTACGCGTTACCAAGAAAGAGATTCCGCTATACTCAACGTATGGCCCAACTCTTTTGGGATTTGTGGACATAATTTATCTTCCTTCCCTTGTCGAGAGAAAGAAATGGAAAGAAGAAAAGCCGAATCTCAGCATCGAAGACGTGGTAATGATCATCCACCCTAATTTACCAAGAGGACACTGGCAGATCGGTAACATTGTAAAGGTCTACCCAGGCGATGGTGGTTTAGTACGTGTTTTGCAAGTACAGAATGAGAGCGGAACTTATGATCGAGGCGCCTTGCGCCCATCACGTTTGTTGATTGGAAAAGGCCGTGACTACTCCTCCTGAAGCAAACTTAACTCACAGCCTGACCCTGAAGCAGATGAAGACGCAAAACTGCCTCTATTTAAGTTCGCACGGTTTTCCGATTAACTAATCCGATTAGATCCTGGTTCGGGGGAGAATGATTCGGAGAAAAGCGGCATAAGCCAATCTGGCACTTTCGTAATAGAAGAACGCTCAATCTCTCCCCCCCCCCCTTGTTTTGTTTCGATTCCTTTTAATTAGATCACTCTTTCATGACTGCTGGCCAGACTCTGTACGAGAGTAATATTTGTGACATTTCTTCTTTATGTTTTGTCCTCCTGTGTTTCTTCCTCAGATATGGTCAGTCCGTGTTTTTTTCGTTATATGTGTGCTTAACTCTCCCTGCTTAATATCTATCTTTCTTTCTTTTTTAGACTTGTATGTGTGTGTGTGCATGTGTGCACCTGTGTACGTCACACGATCTTTAAAACTGAGCAATAGCTCCCGAAAAAATTTCCTTCCATTGTCTTAATGTGTAAGGTAGTATATTATTGGGTGCAGTCTTTGCTTTTAACTTAAATTCTTTGCCGTATTAAAGCTACAAATTCATTCGTTTTATCAAGAAATCAACCATTTTTGTTTTTCATATTAATTTGGTTGGATATTTGAATGGAAGAAATACTTATCAATCACGAATCAAACATTTATAAATCAATAACATCCTTATCAACAAGAATCAAATAAATTTACCTATAAAATAAAACATGAAAAGAACCATTAACGTGATGACGGGAAACATTAATATCAAAATGAGTAACAAGGAATGATATTTGATAATTCTACCGATTCCATTATTCCTATATTTATATATATATATAATTATACAAAGATAGCAGCAGATTCTTTATATTTTTCACACGTCTTCCTTAAATTTTTCATTTTTTTCCGTTTGGCTTGTTAAAACAAATAATTTAAAAAATGGGCGATGAAAACATAAATTCAGAAAATGTGACTAGAGAATGCTAGAGCGGCAAAAAACGGTCAGCCAATTAGACACTGATTTTCAATCATCTGAAATATTTTAAAGTAAGTATTTCATTGCAATTTTGAGTTAAAAATTTGAAATGTATCAACTTTATATTTCTATACAGAATTAATGAAAGACAATTGGGAATCACTAAGTGATTCAAAACATAAGCAAACAAAAAATTAGTATCCCAATTGCAAATGGATTAAAGTAAGCTGGATTCTCTGTGCGTGGAATCTACGCAAAGAATACAGGTCGTACATCTCAAAATTCACAGTCACTGGAAGGGGTGAAAGTGACACTATTTCATCGAAGAAATGATTCGTAGTTCAATCATGCAATGCTATTGAAGTTTCGTTACGTTTGGACATTTTTTTAGGCTCTAGTTATCTTTATTTATTTAGTTATTTTCTCACAGCTATCGGCCTCCTTATGTCAGTGACTCACTGAAAAAAACCTAACAAGTTTCAAGAATTGATGATTGACAAAAATGGTATATTTTTCCAAATTTGATTGTTACAACAAAATAATTGAATGGACATAATTTGTTACTGAAGGAGCTTCAAAAGACGAGAAAGACTTGACAGAAATAGAAAAACATCAATTAAATGATAATGAACAACAGCTACCAAGTAAACGGAAGCAAAAGGATAGAAAATCTTCCTACAAATCAGACGACGAAATTTATACTCCCTACAAGTCTAGACGAGAAAGCATCAAATGGCAAACAGATAAAGTAAAAAAAGGAAAGACTACGCGGATCATCGAAAACGGACAAAGTTTTGGGAGTATTCCAAGATATTCACCAACAAAGTAATTTCATTTTGACGATAAAAAGGATAGACAGAAGAGGCATGAAGAGGGAATGGATAAAAGTCAGCAGATGATTGATTGTAGCTTCGTATTCATGTTTTCTAAAAAATGAGGAAAAGAAAAACTCGTACTTATGAAGAGCTAAACTACTGGAAAGAACAACGACTACTCAAAAGATAACTCGCATCTAAAACATTTTCACCAAACAATGCAAAAACAAACAAGAAAAACGTTCTTAGAAAAAATTTCGACAACAGAAAGAAAACAAAATATCGTTCTTCTTCAGAAAAAACTATTCATCTGAAGATTCTAGTGATTCTTGTTAGGGCATGATTGATTTTTCAGCATTTTGAAAACTGCCTGAACGGCGTGCCTTCATTCTTAACACAGTGGTGAGAAGATTATTAATTTTGTGATATAATATATATTAGATATTATTAGGTATAATTTATTTATTATATTTTTCCTCATTTTCAGTACTGAAACGGATTTTGATGGCACATTGGTGCCTTAGAATTGATGATTCTCTTTGGTTATTGTTTGTAACGTAAAAATACCCATAATAATTTTATTCTGCGGCCACTACTCATCAGCTTGCATCAGGCATTGAATAATTAGAAAATATGCTGCTGATACTGTGGCTTTAGTGACTGGGTAGTAATTGGATAGCCTTTATTGGTTGTTGGTTCGAATTCTAAGACTAGCATTCTAAAAAATATTTCGAAAATTGCCCAAAAGTTGTAAAAAAAGCCTAGAAAATAAATTAATCCACTATTCTACGCAGAATTATATTGGCTTTTCCCCTTTTAAACTTATTTTCTATATTTGAGCTACAGCTACTTTATTTCAATATTAAAATGACGAGGAGAGAAAAAAATTACGAAAATTAGCAAAATTTACTATTCCTGTTGTATCGTCCACAATTTTGCGTATTTCAGGAATAAATTTTGCTGGAGGCAAGCATATAGTAGTAATACGTGTGTGGTTTACAAAATACAATAAAGCAACAACTGGTCAAAAAGTACGCTGGACGGAATTGCTCCTTGCCGGAATTATCCCGCTCTCCTCTACTTGTTCTGGCGTTATTTAGGCTTCCTCACTTAGCCCTGGGAAATTAAGACCTTCAAACTGCCTTTGAAAATGTTGCATTCATATTGATTTAGAATCCGATGGCTCGAATGTATTATCATGCTGCTGTGTCATTGTGTTAAACTTGTTGTATATAGTGCATATAGAAAAAATCAAATTGTTCATCAAATTAATGCTGAAACTTTGAACAAACATTTTAACGATATTTATTTTATTTGTTAAATAAAGGGGACTTCATGGGGTATGGGATGTATAGGATTCACTGCATTGGTGTATTTAATAGAATAGCTGTTTTAATTGTGCTCCCTCATGTTAAAATACCAAAATTTATTTGCAAATTAATGGTTTTCAAATTTCTCCCACAATTGTTTTCCATGTAATTA
Organism: Daphnia pulex; assembly: GCF_021134715.1. Classification (NCBI taxonomy): domain Eukaryota; kingdom Metazoa; phylum Arthropoda; class Branchiopoda; order Diplostraca; family Daphniidae; genus Daphnia; species Daphnia pulex. The sequence goes on along the minus strand of NC_060023.1, from coordinate 5,520,623 downwards.
TCGAGAAATTCTATAATGCTACAATCTTCATGTTAAATACTAAAGGGGAAACTCTGGCAAAAGTTTCAAAGGAAAACCATTTTCATTAATGGACCCCAAATTTAAAAATCACAATTAATAAGGAAATGTTTATTTAAAAGTGTTGTTTAGTTTTGGCACTTGTATTTAAGAAATGAACATTTATAAAATGAAAACATTTAAAATTAAATCAATAGTTAACAAGTCCTTTTAAGACAAATAAAATCAAGGAAATTCATAAAATATGAAAAGTATCCAGCACGATTTATAATGTTGTAGCTCTGTACATTTTTCCAGTATTTTTTATTTGTGTTTAACACCAATGCAATCTATTAGATATTTTTTAGGATAGGTTGTTTAATACTCATTCACAAAAATAATAATACTTTGATGTTTTTTTAGAAAAGTTTTCCGGTTTAACTTTTTTCCGATGCAGATTTTCTAATTTTTTTCAACACCAATGCAACCTATTTGGTTGAATAAATTATGAACCTACATATGACACATAAATAGAAGTATTTGATGGATACTTTTGATACGATTCTTAAAATCTATTGATTTCTCCGAAGAACCCTATTCTCTTTTTGAAAATGAAAAATCGCAAAAAATAGTACTTTTGTAAGGCGCTTTTTGGGGGGTCGAAAAGGCGCGCTTACTTCGAAGAATGGTTCAAACATTTAGGCCGAACTAGTTTATTTGCTACATAGCACAGAATACAAACTGAGAGAGAGAGAGAGTTTAACTTACAACTGTTGCCTTAGGTAGTTGACGAGTGAGATGACTAGTCTGACTCTTGGAGGCTGCGACGGGAGTTAATATACTCACGCGCGGCCTATTGGAACGGTTGAGTGTGTCAACCGTAGAAGCAGGTCATTAATGGTGGGCGAAAATGATGAGAGGTTATTAAAAGAGGAGAATTGTGTACGGTCATAAATGGGAGCCCAAAACTGAGCACGGTTATTAAAAGAGGAGAAGAGCATGAAGGGGGCGGGCTTACAGAAGATACATACAGTAAGCGATATGTACTCCTTTAGTCAGCGTGCGACTGTGCATAACTTTTTTTATAAAAGGCAACGTCGCAAAAACAAAGCTGAAGCCTAATTTTAACGCTCTCTCATTTGTCTTGTCAACAAGCATTGTTTTTACTTGGCAACGTCGCCCTTTTCCTCCAAAAGAGTGTAGTGAAGTTGGTCTTTAATCTTTGGTCGAACAAGTACACAATTTATGTCTCTCTTAATAGAGTCCAATCTAACTTCATTCCACGCATTTTCCAAGCGATGAAATATGCACAGAATGGACCAGTATTTTATGAAGTTAAGAAACTTTAATAGAAAGGTTAAGAAAATAATTAGGTTGGGCACTTTGTTGTTATCCAAGAGGGAAATGCATGAATGAAGGAATTCCTCAATCTGTGAATTTCTAAAAAGTCATTGCTGCCTGAAACTTCATATTAATGGTATTGAGTCTCGTCGTTTCTGGTTTTCGAGCTTACTGCTGAAAAAAATGACAAGGACAATATTTATGGGTATTTAAAATTCATTTATTTTAATAACATTTGGAATGCAAAAAACCACTGTCTAGGCCTCCCTCTTCATTCTGGTAAATTTCTTCCTCACTGTCAACTTCAACTTGTACAATGATGTCTTCTCCCAAACTTTTTTTTCCTCTTTTCCCTCGCTCTCCCAGTTCCAATAGCCTTCATTTTCTGTCTTGATTCTTCGCAATCCAATTTTCTTATCCAATGAGTCCTTGGCCTTGACCTTGCCATTTTTGAGGAACTTCTTTCTATTATTAAGAACATATTATGATTAAAATATTAGCATTGTTATCTTAACATGTTCTTAATTGGTTAATTTGAATTTTTTTAATTTTTAAAGTAAACTAACGTGTGTGTCAAGCGTGTGTGGTGATACTCTCCGGATTTCAGGATCATCTCCTGCATGCTCCTCATGATTCATGTTACTCAGCATCTAAATAATTATAATAATAAGATGGAATGGAAAGAATTGTATTGTCTTGATCGAATGAAATGTAAAAAAAAAACTAAAAAACATAAAAAATGCAACATTGATTTTTGAAAATGAACTCAAACAATTCCTTTTCTTTTTCCTAAATCTTCGCCAACCTCCCGTTAACTTCCACCAACTGCTTTCTAGCTATGAGGCTAGCTGCCTCATCAGATAAAAAGCCGAAAAGCACGGCTCTAGCACTAAAAAGAATAATAACATTTAGAAAATGTAACAGGTGAAGATACTGCGTAAATACTCACTGCTTTACTTGTGAATGTTTCTCTCAACTTTTATTCCGCTTGGCGCATCTTTACTTTTAATTCAAAAATTTCCCTTGCCGACCTTTGCTCTTTCTGGAGCCATTTGTTTTTTTTAATTTGAAGTAAAAATTACTGGGAGCAACGGCTGCAAGTAACAAAATTCGGAACTAGGCTTACTGACGATTTTGTGAAGCTGGAAGCCAAGATTGTCTTTAGGCATTGTTGTAACTTGGCAACGTCGCCTTTTTCCTCCTAAGCTAGTGCAGTTGGTGTTGAATCTTTTGTACAAAATTTATGTCGCTCATAATAGAATCCAATCTTACTTCATTCCAAGCAATTAACAAGCGAGAAATATGCACCGAATAGACCAGTGTTTTCTGAGGTTCAGTACCTTTTACGGAAAGGTTTAGAAAAAAATTAGATTGGAAACTCTGGGGCTTTCCAAAAGGGAAATGTAATGAAGGAGGAAATTTCTCAATCTGTCTATAGTCATTGCTGCCAGTTATCCGGTATTCATAATTCTCTCTTCCTGCGATTGAGGAATTTCCATTTCGTTAAACGTGTTTGGAAGACGGAAATTTCACCGCCAGTTGGAATCTGTTGGATTGTTGTCGTTTAGCAACGCCTTTCATCGCTGCAAGCGGCAAGCGGAAATCTGAGGAAATGAAATTCAATCGTAAAACAGCGAGTAATTATGTTTTTCCACCTGTTAAATGTTCTAAATAATTATTGTTAAATGTTCTAGAATTATATTTTTCTAGTGCTAGGGCCGTCCTATCCGCCGTTATTATATAAATTTTTATCGGATGAGCTAGAATGTAGGCCTCGAGTTGCTGTAGCATTGCGTTGCCACGGTAATCGACGTAACCGACGCATGCTTTGCTTGCAGACAAAAATCAGTCTGTAATGTGGTTTCATGTTGAAAATCAGCTAATACAACTTCTTTTCTGTTTCATAAAAAAATCAAAAGCGTATATTTTCAAAGGGTTAGTAAATATTCTGTGATTTGTAATCTAAAAAAGGAGAGCTTTAAAAGATTTGTATTAATAATCTTGATTGAATTGAATGTGAATTGAAATGTAAAAAACGAACAAACATTAAAAAAAAACATTTAAAAATTACTCCAACATCTCCTTTTCCTCCATCTTCACCAACCTCCACCAACTGCTTTCTAGCCGATAAAAAGAGGGATAAGACGGAAATAGCACTATAAAGAATAAGACACATTTAGATAAAGGCGATAGAAGCACCTGAGGAGGTAAGTTGAGGCACTTGGCGTGCTAGGAAAGGCGGTGAGGACCGGTCTTTTTTCATTTCATCATCGCTTAAACCCTCCGAAAAATTGGAATCTAGAAATTAAAAATAAAACATTGGTTAATATTACACATTCTACTAATTACAAACACCTAAAACACCATGAATACAAAATAATTTTCCCTTACCAGATATTTTGCTTCGTTCAGTCATTTTATAAAACTTAATTATAGCTGATATTTTTAATCAGCAAGAAAGCACAGAGGGGTTTTGTAAAGCAACATTGTTACGAAATATATTTGTAAATGCAACAATGACGTAATCAATTGCGATATTTATTGTGTACAAAACAGACTAAAGTACGAAAATTTGTGGGGGAAAATTTGTTCAGACCTTTGGTCGTGTCGTCGAGTCGGTGTCAATATTGAATTGCACGTGTTAAATATTTTGCAGGGTTTATTGAGATGATGAGATCACAAATAAGTTATTTATATGATTTGAATTATGAATTAAGGTAAGCGTTAGCAAATACTTTACCAGATTTATTAAGATCGCAAGTAGAATTTTTAAAATTTTATTATTTGAAAAATGTACAACATTCTCCAACCCTTAGTGAATCCCTCTCAATCTCATCAACACGTCACAATTTTAATTTGCGGCTACATATTTGACTATATAATATTCATTTGAAACATTTTAAATAATCGTGAAATATATTTCAATCAGGTTGTTGAGTTTAAGTGTTTTAATTTCACAAAATTTGATTTATAAAAAAGTTTGTATGTTGAAAAAAAAACAATCTTATTAAAATGACCATCGTAGCTCAGCTAGCTAACCTCTCAGCTATTGGAATGGAACTGTTAGGTACTTTAATATACAAATAAATTCCATTTACAACACTCAAACATTCCATAGATCCGACGTCAACACACCGACTTGCTAACCACTATGCTTTAAATTTCATGTTAATTTCAGAACCCAAGTGTGTGTGAATTTAGTTTCTAGGTTAATATTGTTTCCTAATATAATCTTAAGGGTCACTAATGTACTCCTTTCAATTTAAAAATGATAACAAAGTACTACCTTTCATTAGGCTGTTTCGCAAGTGTGAAATCTTCTCAGTTTACGCCTTATTCAAGATTTGGTCTGCGAAAAGACTGGAACCTATGACTTTCACCACCGTTACAATTTGGGTAAGATGATTAGTAATTACGTCCATTTCATATTAATCAAATATCCATTTTTGACCAGGTATTTGTTTAGTAGTGTTTTTGCAACAATTGAAGAATGTCTCCGAAACGAATTCTTTCACAAGCTGAGGATCAAATCTGAGAAACAACGAGAAAGAAGACATAACGAATCTCCTGTCGTTAGAGAGAAACGATTGGAGCAACTACGACAATATCCGAAGCATAACCGCGAAAAAAACCGACTGAATTCTACGGAACCTGACGGAAGAGCAGGGCAAGCTGTCTTGATGACACCGGTCCAGAAAGGAGAACCAAGCGATGATGAAGCAGACCAGCAACAAGAAATGGACGGAGGCACATTTAGAGGAGACCATGGAAACAGACTAGTTACAAAAAATTGACGGCCTCGAGACCCTTTAAAAGAGGCTACAGAGGGTCTAAACGAGTACGACACTCAACCACACGGTGAAATAGTTCCGATGGAAATAGAAACCGAGCGTGCATATCGCGCGGAATTCTTGATGGAACTTCGTCAACAAACAAGCCAGAAATCACCGATCGGCTCAAAGAGAAGTAGAAAGTGAAGACAAAATTCTCACTCGTGACTGTGGCAAGATGGACTCAAAATCCTGATACTGCCATGCTCTACATTTCAAAAAAGAGATGTCAAGCGATAAAAATTCGCTAATTGTTGCAACAAAGGCAAAGTTATTCTCCCTGATGTGAAGGAATGTCCCAAATTTCATAAAAGCCTTTTGACCCACAGTCATCCGCAAGCAGCGAACTTCATGAAGAAAATACGGAACTACACTTGCGTTTGGCTCGAGGGGTTCCAACGTTTCTCTTGCGCCTAGTGTGGGACCACATTGCTTTCATATCCACGGAATGGTGTACCACACGACGAGCTTTGTTGGTCAAAATTTACAGAACCCAAGAAATGCTGATCTTTACTTTAACATCCAACTGCATAACGAGGCAAATGCAAGCTGCGAGCGATGGATTGCATTGGATAATATCCTTCAAGAAGTAAATCCTTCCGCGCATTTGTACAAATCAATGCGCCAAGTCTTTGAAGAAGAATAGCGGAATTCCGTAGCTGAGAACAGAGACCAACTGGCTGTTGCAATGATCATTCACAATCATTAAAACCAACAAGATCAAGAGTGACATAATATTCCAAGAAGTAATGAGATCGGCGTCGTTTTCAAAAGTGTTGATGAAGCCATACGAGACACATTCGATTGATCGAGACATTTGTGGCCATCTTCTGATTCTGACAAGAGGACAGAGATTCATCAAAATATACGCACACAAATCCATATGCGACCCAATGACGTGCTCCTTGCTCTTTCCAAACGGTGGCAGCGGATTGAACCCAAACATACTTTACAGAACGAATGATGAACGGGGGGAAGCAGAAGGAGAAGAAGACGACGAAGAAGATCCATCCAAAGGGAACCGGGTGGTGAAACTGCAGCAAAGGGGGCTAAGGATCACGAATTAGAATTTGAAGAAACATTGGTTGATCCCGAAGATCAAAGCGCAAGCAGTAGACGTGGTAATGAAATAGTTAAAACAATAATAACTCATTTTAATTGATTACTAAATGTGCTTTTTAATAACAAGGCAAAAGGACGATTCACGCTTTTACCTCTTCCGGATGTCTATTCAAGGCCATTTTAACATCTGCCTTCATGGTGGGCAGCTCTTCCAGCAATACTTAGTAGATTCCTACGTCAAGACGGAAGATAACCGACTTAAATATCTAAGTGAAAATTCGACCGATCTACTCGTAGCCCAATACAATGGCCTGATGCTGGACTATTTGGACAACAGAGCAGAAAGAGAAAATCTTACAATAGGAAAAACTTTAATTCTACCATCCAGTTTCAAAGGTAGTCCTAGGGCCATGCATCACGGATATCAGGACGCAATGGCCACCTGCGGGAAATTTTGAAAGCCGACCTACTTTCTAACATTCACGTGCAATCCAAAGTGGCCACAAATAAAAACAGCATTCTTTCATACCACTCAGCTTCGGATAGACCTGATGTCATAGAAAGAGTTTACAACATGAAGAACAATGATATGATTATAGATATAAGATATTCAAAAAAGGTCAAATTTTGGGTGGAGTTACTGCAAGAATCCACGTTATCGAATTCCAGAAGCGTGGTCTCCTTCACTGCCATATGCTCATCTGGATCGACCAAACCAACATTCCAACAACATCAGCCGACATAGACGAAACTGTTTGTGCAGAAATTCCTGATAAGGAATCCCATCCAACAGAATTTATGAAATCGTCATATCTAACATGATTCATGGACCGCGTGGGAAAGATCTTAATGATAAATAACCGTGCATTGATGATGGCCAATGTACCAAATAGTTGAAAGCATCGCAAAAAAAAGACCAAAGTAATTTAAAGGATCTAATCTGTAAGCATTCGGCAAATAGAACGGTTCTGGGGGCTCAAAACTTTCAGAGTCTAAAAACTCACGACGGTGTTGTGCATCCAATCAAGTAAGTTTTGAATCTCTTTATATACATTATTGTTTCTCTAAATCACTATAAAATGTATCGTGTTTCATTGCTGTCGCCATCTCAAGAAACCTTCTCGAAGACGACAGTACTTGGGGACGAGTGATGCAGAAGGTTGCCACATTTCAAATGACTGCGGAATTGAGGCAACTTTTTGTTCTCATTTGCTTTCTGTGTTTGCCGACGAACGCGTTTCTTCTTTTTTAAGCAATCTTCGTCACATAATTGAGTATTATAATAGAAGCGGACACGATGAGAAAATCGCGAAGAATCTGGCGCTCAAGTGCATTCAAGACAGTCGAAATTGATGAAGAGTTTAATCTGCCATTACCAGATTTTCAAATTATTAATCGGCTGTTTGCTAACGAAAATGGTGAAAACAGTGAGTGTACAAGGCAAGAAAGAAGATTGATTTGGGAAAGAATGGTGGCCAAATTTCACACATGCCAGTGTAAAGGTTCGTTTCTTCGAATAAAGAAAACAGAACCTCACAAAGAACAAGAGAACTCGCATGAGGTGATTTCCCACAATGCTGTGTATTGGTACTTAACAAAAATAATCAAAACTGGGTACATACCAATAATCGGAAGAAGAAATGTGCAAAGTAACTAGTCTAGTCTCTCGAATGGCAGGCAATACAACAATGGCACAGCTAACTATTTATCATTATATAATACCCAAACGTTTCTATTGCCACGTAGTTGGCGCCTAACCATGAAGAAGAATGACAGGAGAAACAATGGAATATGGCTAACAGACCAAAATCTGAAATCATGCTGAAGCCTGGCTGGAACTAAACCGCTTGGCGGCGCTGTGCGGTGGTAGGGCAGTTTTGCAAAACAGTGGGAACTGGGAAGGGAAAAAAGATTAAAATAGGCATTTCGAGAGCATAAATTCACTTCTTCATAAAAGAAATTCACTTAAGCTATGTTGAAAATTCAATAAAACTTTGCTACAGTAGCTAACTTCTGCTAATGTTGTAAACACAAAAATAAAACTGCCCTACCACCGCACAGCGCCGCCAAGCGGTTTAGTTCCAGCCAGGCTTCAGCATGATATCAAACTCTTAGTACGTCGTTGTTTCTCCTGTCTTTCACTTCACGGCCTAACTATAGAAACGCTCAAGTTACAACCGATGACAGGTGCGGAAATATAATTATTGTTAAGTAACGTGCTTCGAAATCGTCTATCCTTTATACCTGCTTTATAAGAACGCTAAACGATCAATAAGGCAAGTTTAGGAAAACCACAATGCTCACAAACATTAATCAGCATGACATTATTAATCAAATATAAATTAAGTGCAATGCTCCGTTACACCAGCGTAAAGCATTCGAAAAATTTGCCATAAATGCACCCAACCCTTGATTCAGCCCGTCAATTTTTCTTACACGTTCCAAGCGGCACTGGGAAGACGTTTTTCGTACGACACTCTCATCAACGTCTTGGAAGGTAAAGAGAAAAATGTGATCTCGGTGGAATCGACTGGAATCGCTTTTGACGAGCAAAGCCACTTATCATTCCAAATTTAAAATCTATCCGCACTTTACTGAAACCAAAACATCAGAACTAGAAGAACATAGCAACAGCGCAAAATTGATTCTCGAAGCAAGCCTAATAATCTGCAAGGAAGCAACCATGATTTTCGCTCTAAAGGCAATAGAAAAGATACTTCAGAAAGTTACAAGAGACAATTTGCCTTACGGAAACAAAGTTTCTCTACTGGGAGGGGATTTTCGTCAGTATCTATCGGTTGTCAGGCATGGCAATAAAGTTAAATTGGTTGCAACGACGATCAACACTTGCCAAACTTGGCACAGTTTCCACCAAATTAAACTTTATCAAAATATGCGGACCGTGGCTGGTAGTCAAGAGCTTGCTCGCTCATCAAACTAGGAAATTAGACTTTTCCTCGGTAAGACACTTAAAAAGGGTCAATCAAATCAAATACAATATTTACGTTTACTAGGATTCCTTCAATGCGAAATTCCGTAGGATTTGTCATATTGGATAAAAAATTAGAGTAACTTATTCAGACGTTTTTGATTGCGTCTTCTCGATCTTGGTATTGCATGCAAGACTTTATTCATAACATAGAATCAATCAACTTTTTACATTTTTTAAATGAACAGACCTCGCGGAGAGTATTGCGAACCACACACTTCCTTGTAAAAAATCAAGATTGTTTGAAAATAAACAATTCAATCGTCCATTAGATGCCTGTTAATTTGAAAACCTACAAGAGTATGGACTAAATTTCACCAGAAGATACCGAAGAAGTTGTTAATTTCCCAACCAAATTTCTTAAAGCCATTGATGTATCATAAATACTGCCACACGAGTCAAAACTCAAAATTGGAGCCATTGTTATTGTTTTAAAGAATATTAATTCCAGACAGGGTGTGTGTAATGGAACAAGGTTGATTTTTAAAGAGCTCTATGACAACGTCATCCTCGCAGTCAGAGCAGCCGGAAAACATGAAGGTTCAGAGTTCGGTTCCAGTATCGGGCAAAATTTTTTAGCCTTTTAGGGTCTCAGGTACCGCGAAAAAAAGGGGGATGATCCCTCAAGGGACGAGGGGTGGGCTCAGGGGTGGGCTCAGGGGCGGCCAAGGACGCCGGAAGCCCGGTAAACCAAAAACTTTAAAGTCGATTTACTCAAAGATGCGTTCATTTGCACAAACTTCCATTATACCATTCGAATCGGTTTAACGAGCTCTATCGAATGGCGTCAGTTTGATTAGATTGAAGATTCCGTGCCACTCTAGGCCAATGCCGAAAGTTATTCCAGAGAAAAAGAATGTTTAATTTTAAATGTACATTTTAAATCATGTCCCCATTTTAGTTTAAGTCTGAAGTATCGATTTATTTAAGTAATCCGCCAGGTGGGCCACTTGTCGGTGCAGTAGAGAACAGCTGATGTTTTAATTAAGTGTCTTGGCAGAGACAGAAGGTAGCCATTGGTCATTTTAGGGCTTGTATAGCCATTGACAACTCTTTTTCTTTACTGTGCTATTGGTGTGAATTCTCACCTTGTGACTCCCTATTTCCCATCTGATTCTCTGAGATTAGGCCGGATTAGGCCCTAGATTTGATTTGTGTCATTTTGTGACTACGATTGCCTTATTGACCAGCTCCTAATTGTGGATGCTAGGCAATTTTGCGTTTTGTGCTCTGTGCATTTTCTATATTGACGAATAAACCCGTGCATCGATTAGAAGCAATTGATCGGCCTACGCCCCCCTCCTTGACTGTTTAATTCTCTCGCTGCAACAAAAGTATTCAAGGCTCCTTGTCGTCCTTCTTGATTTTACCCTTGTGGTGGTAAGTTTGCAGAAAATAAAAAATACACGTGAAAAGCCATATTTACGCAAAAGATATTCTATTGACCTTACTGAGATGGGTATCTTATGCAGGTTTGAGAACCATCAGGTGACTCTTTAGGAGGACGTAGAAAATGAGGAGAATTACAATGTGTTTCTGTATATGAACAATTTTACGCTTTTGCTGCAATCATTTTTTCAGTAATAGTCGCGTTGTACAAATTATCTTAAAAAATTCAATTATCTTTAAAAATTCTCACTCTAGAAAGTCTTCGTGTGTTTTTTTGGTTGTAACCCGTGTACTAAATTTTTTTGTGTTACGTCCCTCTGAAATGTTTGGTTAAATGATGGTTCTTTCTTTTCCTCCAAAATCACTTGAGAATGATGGTTATGATGTTTTGCAATGGTATTCGTTCCCTTGTTTCTTCGAATGAAAGAAGGGATTCGAAATCGATTTCGAAATTCGAATGAAAACGATAGCAGAAAATATATTCTCATGACATAAATTTGTTTTTTCAAGTATTCCAGCTTTATTTCAAAGATAGATTCAAAGATAAGATTCAAAGAATCTAGTTGACCCAACTGCAATGAGATTTCCAGGCTTGATCTCTCCTGGAAGGACAAAGGATTGGCTTGGGTATTGGCATGGGAAGAAGGGGCATGATTCTCGTCTACTGAAGCTGACATAAAAGTCAGGTGTTTTGGTTTTAGCCATGATTTCTGCTTCTTGATTGATTTTGCCTGTGTTGTCCAACCATAAGAACGGTTTCAAACATGGATGGTTAAAGATAAAATGCCTCCTGTGTTAGAACTTTTATTACGAAAAAAATGTGGATAATTGTTATATAATTTGTGACGAGGCAAATCAAAGTTAATGAGTGGGCAAGCCAGCAACTCCAAAATCAAGTATCAATGAGAAACGTGGCCCACTGCATCAAGTATTTCATATTTTGTCACTGAAGTATGGTCAAAGTGGTTTAAGGGTTTGCGGCTTGTACCCTTGTAACCACGAGGCTATGAATTTAACTTTAATTAATGATTTTACGATATTATATAAATAATAACATGTGTTCACGGTCTTAGATGCACATGCGCTATTCTATTTTATGCTATACTAGCGCTTAACGTCGCCCGTTCACTATTCTAGCTCTATCCGCTCTTCCGTACGCTATTTTAGCGTTTAGCTCCGCACATCCACTCTTCTAGAGCGGTTATTTATGTGCGCTTTGTAGAAATAATTAAATAATATATACCCTGTAGGGTATATATTTTTTAATATAAATTCCTATGAAATGTAGAAATATCTTAACATATTTCCATCAAAATGCACTATTTTCTTCCAACTTAACTTTTCCAACTTAATGCGCGATTGGCTTCAACCCAAATTCCAGCTTGTCAGCACGCGCTGGAACTGCACTTTCCTCGTGTTTAAAAGATTGCAGAGGACTCAAAGGACTGGTGATTCCTCCACAACAACATGCAGCATCATCGTAAACATTAATGAATATTTAACTAAACCATACCTGCCCCGGAATTCTGATCCCCTTTATTTTGAGTATCAACAAAAAAGGACCGGTTGTTTACTTACTTTCATTGATGTCGTTTCCTTTTTTTTTCTTTTTTTGTAATCCCTGCTACCTGTAATACCCTGTTCCTTCTTAAAAGATTTTTTTCTTCCGCAGGGGATATTATTTCTGAAATAAGAAGCAATATACAGTAGTAGTAGTGCAGAGAAGAAAATGAATGCATTTTTCCCTCTAATAAAAAAAAACATTTGATCAATCATCAAATTTGCTGTTAAATTATTTCATCACTTATTATTCTAAATCTAATTCATATGAATCTGTATACGCATTAGTATTTTTAGAATTATGGCTGAATGAGGTAATGTTCCAGGAACATCACAATAAATCCAGCAGGAGCTATCACCAGATTATTTTTACCCGACATATTCGCTGCTCATGCCCTACACAACATGGACATCAGCCATCTTACGATCCAGATTCTGACAGGTCAACACTCTCGCCTAAACTGCCATCAACATCGTATGAAATTCATCCAGCACCCAATTTGATCATGTGGAGCTGCCATTTAATCGGTCCAACATTTCCTTTTCTCCTGTCCGATCTTCAACTCACAATGGACGGATTTCATTCTAGCTCCAACGATTTGGACTCGCCTACACTGTCCGCCATCAGTCAATCTGATCCCCTTTGGGCTAGCATGATCAGATTCATCAAGAAGTCTCGCCGGCTGGCCAAGCCACCAATAGTCTCATAAAACATACCGCACTCTCATTCTTCATCCCACCTCAGTCTTTCTTTATGTATCGATTTTATTTCTATCTTCTATATCTTTCTTATCTATTTTGGGCGTGATTGTCGACTCCCATTTGAACATGGAGCTCCCGTGTGAACACCGCTTGCCGAAATGCGTACTATCATCTTCGTTGCATTTCGCGCATTCGAAAATTTCTGGACGCAGCCGCCTGTAACCAGATTGTTTGTGCCCTCGTCATCCCCCATCTTGACTACGGAAACTCTCTGCTCTATGGCCTTCCGGATTACCTTCTTGACAAATTACAACTAGTGCAGAATTCAGCTGTCCGTCTGGTAACTCAGACTAGGAAGCGTGAGCACATTACGAGCAAGCGGAAAAGTCTTCATTGGCTCCCGATTCGTCAGCGTGTGATGTACAAGATTGCTGTCTTGGCCTATCAGTGTGTCAATGGTACTGCCCCATCGTATCTATGTAAACTTGTATCCCCAAGGTCTGTTAATCGTCGCCTCAGGAATTATAGTGAGATCTCACGTGATATGGAGGTTCCGGTGACGCTATCGGGGGCGTATGGGAATCGTTTCCCTTACGCAGCGCCCCGGATTTGGAACAGCCTCCCCATCGATCTAAAAATGTCTCCCTTCATCGAGAACTTCCGAGCGGCCGAGCCGGACTGAAGACCCATCTAATCTATTACTGAACATACCATCCCCTCTTCAGCTCTTCTACCATGATGATTTCTATTAACACTTTTTTCATTTTAAAATTTTTGATCTTTCAGAATCTGTAATCTGATGAAAAGTAACCTATTTTTTTTTATTCGGGGGCCGTCATAAATGACGTCACGGGTTTTCCCAGTTTTTTCAACTCCACCCTCCCCTTCTGTCACAGACTGTCACAAAAAATGTATCTCCCCGGTGTCCACCCGTTTCGGCACTTTTTTCGGCACTTTCTATTTTGACGTTTTCGGCACCCATATAAAACGCTTGGTCCCCCCTTGTATTTAAAATCTCCTCGTTCATTAAAAAAATCTTTCCGTTTCGGCACTAATATTCTCCGTTTCGGCACAAATTGTGTCTTTTTCGGCACCAACTGTGTCCGTTTCGGCACAAAAACAAAAAATTATTTTTCAAGTCATCTAGAAGTAGAAATCGTACCAAATTTACTAAATAAGACAAACAGATGTATCTCATTTCCGACCTTACGATTACACCATTCATTTTTGCATGGTTAGTTATAAAATATGCATCTTAGTTATAAAATGAATTTCCTCTAATAAATTATATTATATCAGAGATTCAAACCCGGATGTCCCGCACTCAAGCTGAATACTATGCTTACACGCCAAGAAACTCAGTTCAATTCTAAAGAAGTACGAGAACAGATCACGCTAATTTTCATTTTTACCGATACTGAGCAGCGATATATCTTAAAATATAGATATAAGATATCGATACACCTGAAATCTGAAATTGACGATATATCGACATCCCTAATGATAATGAGCAAATAAACTTTATGAATAAATAATCTAACATCTGAGAAATGTATATAGCACTTGATAATAAAGCGTCTAAGAACAAAGTGGGCAAAATTTCACAATATATACACGGTGCCGAAACAGACAATAATAGTGCCGAAACGGACAAAAAAGGCTAAGAAAACATGCATCGAAATACCAATACTTAGGACCACCTCTGGTGGCGGTGCCGAAAAATACAATCGCAGTGCCGAAACGGAAAAAATTGGTGCCGAAACCACCAAAATTCAAAGTGCCAAAAAAAGTGCCGAAACGGGTGGCAACCATCTCCCCCCATCAAAATGACGTCACAAATCGCTAAACCCCCTGAAATTTTAGGCTATAATTAATTAAAGAAAAGCATTTTATCTTGAATTTTGACACCCCTTCGCATCACATTTAAGTAAAAAAAAAAACTATAGATCAGGAGATCATTTAAGTGAAAAAATCGCAGAATTTTTTTCGATTTCATTTTTTTTTAAATTTTGCGTTTGTGACATCACACTTTAAGAATCTCCCCCCTCCCCTGCCATCACAGACCATCACAGAATCATGCCCCCCCCCCCTCCCCCCTCTGGCGCGTGACGTCATTTATGGACGGCCCCAGGGGAAAAAATAATATTTTTTAGTTTTAAAGAAGAACCAGAGGAAAAACTAACCCGATTTTTTAATGAAAGTTGCTAAAATAAAGAAAATGAACAGATTACTAAAAAACCATAAAATCAGTTTTTAATTTAAATATTTGCCAGAAGGGTTTTGAAGAATACAGTACGATTCGGCCGACGATACGAAAAAAATCGTACGGATACTGTTTTGAACAGTGATAAACTAGTGATTAGAAGTAATTCTTAAAAAAGGACAAAGTTCAAGAAAAATTTGCTTCTTTCAAAATGTGTGGACTCCACTACTTACTTCTTGTACCAGATGGCGTTGATAGAGACGAACATGGAAGAAAAGTCTAGTGTGCACGGCACTAGGAAGTGTCGCTGTCGCACTCCGTTTCCGTCAGTGAGTTTCTCAGTTTTCTCTATCGTCTTCGTCTCTACTGTCAAATTTTCTGCTTTGCGCTTTGCATGTGTATGTATGACTGTCTACAGTGTCTAGTGGTGGTAATTGTTCAGTTATAAAAAGTTAGGTCCTCGATTAATTTTTCTATAAAATAATGATTCACTCACTTTTTGTCATCAATCATTCCGGTGATGTTTTTATGGAAAAACATTGGAGAAGCATAATCCCACGTACAGTCATGGATTACTTTTTTGAAGCTCAAAGACAAGTTAGTATTTAAAACATTTGCTGGCACTATTAGATTTTCTCTCCTTAAGTAAAACATTGATTGATTCTTTTTAATCACAAATTAGCTTAAAGATTTTTCACTGTTTCAAAATGTAGGTGGTAAAGGATAACAAAGGCCATGAAGATGTGCCATGTGTCATAGCAACACCGCACCACTATCTTATTAGCATATACCGCAATGGTTTATATTTTGTTGCGGTTTGTATGTCTGAAGGTGGAATTTTATTTTATATTAATTACTAATATTTACAAGTTACTTTATAAGCTTATTTTTGCCATTTTTTTCATGAAGTTCCACCACTATTTGTAATCGAATTTCTACATACTGTTGTTGACATTCTTGAGAAATACTTCACTGAATGTAATGAATCGAACATCAAGGAACATTATGTGGTTGTGTATGAGGTAATTTTAATAACAAATTTTTGCCTCCATCAAGAAATAAGTAACTCTTGAATAACAAAAATTATTATAGAGTTGAATAATGCTCAGAGTTTCATGTTGTAGAGAAGAAATATTTCTTAGATTTTATTTTGTTATTATTAGTTATTGGATGAAGTTCTTGACAATGGATATCCATTGGCCACAGAGCCAAATATTTTACAAGAACTTATTAAACCTCCTAATATCATTGGAAATTTGATTAATACTGTTACTGGGAAATCAAAGTATGTAATATTATTTGAACAAATAGTATATTGGAATTCTAAGTTCTAACCAGATTTTAAAATTTTTGACAAGTGTGAGTTCGGTTCTCCCATCTGGACAGCTGTCAAATGTCCCTTGGAGAAGAGCAGATGTAAAGTATACAAATAATGAGGCATACTTTGATATTATAGAAGAGGTTGATGCTATAATTGATAAAACAGGTAAGTAAATTTTTCTTATGAAGTTACCAAAATAAAAATTAACTTTTCTTTTCTCTTCAAATATACAGGTTCAACTGTGTTTGCTGAAATAGCAGGTATTGAATTTATTAGGGATTTAGAAACTAAATGATGAATATTGCCATTACTCTCAAATTATTTAGGTAAGATCGAATGCTGTGTCCGCCTAAGGTAACATTAAATTTTTGCTCTTATTATTGTAGTCATAAACCTAATAAATTTAAAACAACATAGTGGAACTCCCGATTTAACTCTGAGTTTCATAAACCCTCGCCTTATGGATGATGTCAGTTTCCATCCATGCGTGCGTCTAAAACGATGGGAAAACGAGCGAATTTTGTCTTTCGTTCCACCTGATGGGAGTTTCTGTTTAATGACCTACCATGTCGGCTGCCAAAGTGCAGTTGCCATTCCCATTTACATAAGGCATAATTTTTTCCTACCAAAAGAAAATAGCCAATCGCAAACAGGGAAAATCGAAATCACTGTTGGTCCACGTCAGACTATGGGGCGAGTGGTACGGTCTTAAAAATGTGTGTATATTTCAATCTTGCTTACTTATTATTATTTAAATAGGTGGAAAACCTACAATTGAGCATTCCAATGCCCAAATTTATTCTGAACTGCACTGTAACAGTTAATCAAGGTCGTGCAACTTTTGATCCCGTTACGAAAATTTTGTTATGGGATGTAGGTAAGATTGACCCTTCAAAATTGCCAAACATGAGAGGGCAAATTCACATTCAAAGCGGTGCAGTGATATTGCAGTCTACGCCCTCGGTCAATGTAAGTTCATTATTTATCTTCATTCCATACCTAGCGTAAAAGATTACGAGTTTACGACGATTTCGTGTAATAATTTTACTTCCATCAAATTCACCCGTTCATAAGCAATGGCTATATCAATTAGATCAGAAGGGTGACACATCTTTTATACATAATCTTTTTGATGGATCTTGGGATCTCTCAACCCTTTTTCCCTACGAGAAATTCCGATTTGCGAAACATGCTTAAATTATCTCGTTTCAGTCAGAATGCAGCAATGCGAAGAGCTATTTCCATCATTCATCAGATAGATAAAACTAAAGATTTGAAATCTAAAGGCTTGCAACGAAATCTTATAAAAATATCGCCTTAAAAAAATATCGTGAATTTAAACTTCTCTTGCTCTTGTTTTTCGCCTGGATAAAAACTGAATAGGAATTTTAATTTTTATATAAGAGATTTTATTTTGTCCTTTCTAAATTGGAAGTAATAATTTAAATTTAGTGTATCATGAATTAAAATTAATTTGTCGATTAACGTCCGATAGTAAACCTTTTTTTTAATTCATAACTATTTATTCATTCAGAACGTGACATTTTGTTAATTACTAGTTTTCAAATTTCAATGCAATAACTTTACGTTTCATCCATTAATTGCGATACAGGTCCAATTTACGTTAACTCAAATAGCCATTTCTGGTCTAAAAGTTCATCGTTTGGACATGTTCGGAGAAAACTATAAACCGTTTAAAGGAGTAAAATATCTCACCAAAGCAGGCAATTTTCAGATTCGAATGTAATATAATAATCACAAGAAAATGTCTAGCCATGGTACATTATAACCATATTGATTGTATTGCTTACACAGGAATAAATGTTACTTATATTCAATTGAATTAACTTGATATATTGATGAAATTCAACTGGGTTTAATACTGGCTGAAACAATAAGTTGATTACTTGCTTTACTGTTGTCTATGGAATTTCCAACTCTTTGGGTCTCGACTTGCTCTCCATCAATTAATGAACCACATTCTTCTGCTTGACACTTAACAAGTATGTGTGGGGGATTCAAGATGCTACGTTTCTTCAGAAGCAATGGGTTTAATAGAAAAAACCCAGATGTACTTCCTATAATAACTGCCATCATCAAGTAAACATTGAAACTCATAACTATCAACATAACAAAGTAGCCCAAAGTGATTTGAATGAAGCTTGCAATGGATTGAAAGACATGCATTTTCCATGAAGATGTCCAAATCTATAAATTTAAAATTGTAGTGATCATTAGTAACAATGAAGTTTGGGTATATTAGTGGAAGTGCATTTAAATACTTGCAAAATTTGTGCATCTCTCACAAATGCTTGGCCTTGATGTTGGGCATCAATGCTGGAATGGAACATTTCTTTACAAAACGTTACTGTGAAAAATAGAAAGGCCAATAGAGCTGTTGCTATACATGTAATAAGCATACCTGATGAAAATGGAATTAGCAATAACTTCACAGAAATATAAGCTGTGTATAGAATAAAAACAACCTTTCCATCCTGAGATGTTGACACCTTTGAATATAAAATCCTCAATTTCATCACCAAACCAAAAGAACTGATACATTAGCATCTTGCTATATTTGATACGTGCTCACGAAGATTGCAGAATTTCGACTATTGGAAACAAGCAATATGAAATTTGACTTAAAATTTTTAATCAGTTGCTACACAAACAATACAGGGCTAAAAAGAGCCTACAGAGTACAGATTACAGAATACACATGAGAAAAATACAGACGACTTAATAAAAACAAACCAAAAATTGGGGCTGGAGCTGGACCCTGCACAGTGCACAGCCATAGGCACAACGAACGCAGCCGAATGACGGAATGAGCTAGGTAAGTACTAAGTAGCTAACATATTATTTATTATACACGAAGTAAGTTCGTCTGCTTGGTTGTGTCATGGTAAGGACCATGGTATAATCATGGTGGAAGAGATGAATGGTGGAGCCACGGGATAGGGATTTTGCCATGGTGTATTAGTATGGTGGGGGGAACTTATGGTTGGAATCGGCTATCTCGGCTGAAGCCAGTGGTCGCACCTGATCAGCGCTGCCTGGTGGACAATTGGGTGAACTATGAGCTATAAACGGTTTGAAAATTTTCTAAGTCCGATTGCACATTGCTTGTGTACTTATAAAGCTATAAAATCGTAAAAAAAGAGTCAGTAATTAAGTAATTCAGTATTATTTTTCCAGCTTTAATTATTTTAAAATTAATAGAAAAAAATATTTAAAAAAAAAGTGATAAATGGGAACCGAACCTTGACCCTTTAGAGTTGCAGACCATGACTCTAATCACTGTGGCTACCAGATGATAATAACTATCGTAAATTTTAAAAATATATACTATTTTTCAGACGAATTTACAAAATAAATTAGTATCTTGGTTCATAGAGGGCACCAGAGAAGGTGCGACCAGCCCTGCAATTTGCTGTTAAGAATTTTTACTTTTGCACTAAGCTCCACCTCTTGTCCAGGAACTGGCTTCATTCGAGATAGCCGATTCCAACCATAAGTTCCCCCACCATACTAATACACCATGATTTGGCCAGTCAAACTGAAGCGTATGCTGAGGCAGGCCACTACGGCGCCACCGTCGTTTCTCCCGGTTTCAAGAGCTCTTACGGCAAATTTACATGTAACGGGATTTGAAACATTTATTTTTAATACTTAGACAGGTATGATGGTAAATCTACTTAATAAAAGGTAAGTTCATTTATAGGAAAATATTTTATAATTATCACGGAAGATAATTCTCGAAGTCATTTGAAGCAACACATTTCACTTTTTTAAGTAGTAATGTTTTAAATACAATATTTCAAATAATTTAATTGTATTTTTATTTCCAGCAACAGCAACAAATAAAGTCTAAGCCTGGAATAGAGTTGGCTAACGTCCGAAGTTGCCGGTTTTATTTAAGCGTCAAAAAACGTTTGGACACGAACTCTTGCCAGCTCTTGCATGGCGGCTTACGGAGTTTCGCCGGTGTCATTCTTAGTTAAATGTTTCCCATTTCAGTCGTCTTCAATTGCTATTCTTAATTAGATAACTATATTCCTTAGTTATCAGGTAACTTTTTAAGATTTATTTCCCCTCAATGGTCATTGTAGTTTATTTATTATTAATTTTTAAGTAAAAGGCATTTTGTTTTCAAAGACAAAATCCTGCCCCGAGGAAAGAGAACCCCGCGCACCCCTTTGTTCCCTCTTAGTTTCTTCCTTCGTCTCTTCTTTCCATTCTTCCCATGGGGCAGGAAATGGCGATATTTTTTGTAAACACGGTAGGGACGTTTACAAAATAACTAAGTGATTGCGGTTTGCACCCAACGAGCAACAAATGAACACTGTAGCATCATTAAGCACAAACTTAGGAGTCCGGGATTGCCCAACTTATCCACAACTAAGCTGTTCAGAAGAGGCACTAATGGTTTGTGATCCGTCACCAATTCAAAAGAAGGTATAGTCCTTCCAAAACAAATGGAGCTTGATGCATCGCACCTTGGGTCGTAAAACGCAAAATCTTAAATGTTGTGTTGTTGGATCCTTGTGTATTCGACCGCCAGATGTCACGCGACTCACACCTTAGGAAGCAGCGGGCCGAAGCGAGAGGGCCAGTCTTCCTTGGGTTTAGCTACGACTCGGAAGTATACTCTTGTGTTGCTAAATACAATTACCTTACCCTATGGTTAGCTACAAAGACTAAAATTCAACGATCTAACAAAAATCTGCAGGCAGTAGCGTTCTGAAAGCAGTGAATGCCTCCTCATAGTCCATTCCCATGTAAATTCAAACTCGAGCATCGACGGCTAGCTAGTCCGAAAATTGGGCAACTTGTTGGCAAAGTAAAAAAAGGAAAGGACGTCATTAATCGTGCCGTGCAGTGGAAACTCGCAGATAGCTCGGGTGAACTTTGGATTCGGGTGATTTGGTGAGTTGGTGGTGGTTCACCCTAGTTATTATCTAGGGGAAACACTGCTACCCGTATTCGGGCCTTGGAGGAGGTTTTCGATTATATCGGTTCATCCCATCTCGAGGGTTCATTGAGAGTCTCAAGGCAAATAATCGTTTTGCCACTATCAAGTTTTCGATGGACACAGCCATCGTATGCGAACCGGCCAGTCCTGGCTTGCCGGGATTGCTGGGCCTGCCGCTTCTCTTGGGTTGAAATTGTTTCAAAAAATATTCTTGTTCCTTACGATGCGGTCGTTTGGTTTCGGAAGGAAGAGCAGCTATTCCTGCATTGCGAACAGCGCCAGTCCTTTCTTACGGATGTGGTGGATGTGGACGACGCTATGTCTGTCCAGAACAACTGGAACAGAAATCGGAGGCTCTTCTTCTTCAGAAGCGTTAACTTCAACAAAGACCTAACAATCTTTAATCGCAAAAATCATCTATTTCCGACTCAGGGTATCCAGGAGGAGTTGGCGGATACTTTATTTGCTTCGGCTTAGATTCTGGCCGTGGTATAGATGGAGGCAGGAATGATCACTGTTTTGGATTGGGCGGCGGGCGAAAATGAGATAGATGGATGCGCTGGGGAGGTAAGATAGGTCGCTTCCTCACTCAACGGTCCTTTAACAGCTTCCTGGGGATCCGCTTGGTCGTTCTGCCAACCATTATTCTTCGTGGCTGCCAACTTTATCGTTTGGTCTCACTGCCGCTTTAAGGGCTGGGTGACACGAGCGTAACTTCGGATCAGGTGATCATGCACCTTCCTCTTGTGGCTATTATATTTTCGCGGAATCGTGACGGCGGCGGCGCCTTACGTAGGTGACAAACGAACGTCCCTGCATCATAAACAATTAAACAATAAATTAGTCGGCTGACTGAAAACTGGGTATCAGATAATTTTTTTTTTTTTTTTACACAAGAAATAGCTGACCACCTTTTCAGGACGGGAAAACCAACAGTAAATTGAAGAGATGAGGAATAAACGAAATAAGGCTGACAATCCCTACGAGGAAACCGAGAGACGAACGAAAGCTGACGATCTTTTTGAGGATCGACAAAGATTCGTGAGTTAAATAGCTGGAGGAGTAACAAAAACTGGCAACCTGTAGTAGGGGGTGAGATCTGGACAAGTCTGGATAGTGGTTCTTTCCCCCTCCTCTCGCCAAAGGCTAAGAACTAAAAATCTGGCGAAATTATATGGAAAGAGAGGGAAACATGTAAATTTCTCCCTATAACTCTGTCGTTTACACTCGTACTCGGCAAAAATAGTCGTAAGCATGTTCTTCGTATGTGCGAGAGTAGTCTGCTAGAACCTCGATACATCGAGAAATATTCTGGATGTGCCCTGGCGGCATATTCTGCAAGGCGGCTTCCGTAGTCATCTCCTGCGTGGCAGATGCCCATTGGTAAACGGGTGTATTGGTGGAGTCCCGACGGTATGGAAAATGTAGTAAGAACCATTGATTCAGCGTCTTGTGCATTGATGATACTCTTTCAAAGCATCTACCACCGTAAAGGAACGCGATCCTTGAGGAATGAAACGTCCCCCTCGATTACTGCGTGGATCGAGGAGGTTACTTCGTCCGGCCGCACTTTCCGAATAATGCTTTTGGTTTCGTTTGGACGGCGAACTAGTCACGGAAGGAAACTCAGCGGTTCTTATATTTGGCGAGAACACTGGATTTTTACTGGAAACGAACCTTCTTTCAACAGGCATGGTGGGCCGGTCATAATACAGCATATACCTTCGAATACTGGAAGTACGGCGCTGATGAGATACTGTTCAACCGGACGCTCGGATACTTGGCATAAGCCTATCCGAATACATGTCCCTAAGATGACCATTTTAGACAAGGGGTTGGGCATTGCAAAGGGGACTTTCCTTGTGCATGTGCAGCCCCTATAAAAACATTTGGAAATAAATAGATATAGAAAGTGATAACACTTTCAAAAGCTTTGGTGAAATTAACCTTTGAAAAAATGTCCCCCTTTTCCCTTTTTGCTAGATAAAGTTCCAATTTTAATACTTCAGCAACCATACATAGTACATGGTGCCTATCGACGGTTTGATTCCTGTAAGACAGGAAAACATTTGTCTCCTTGTTCGTCGTTTTTAAAAGTTGCTTGCTCGTAATTTTTTTACGCTGCATGTTTCTATCTGTTCTTTAGTATAATATAATGCAAGCAAAAACTCAACGGAGGAGGATAGTTTCATTTACAGCAATTCTTTGTCGCAATATATCATGCATGTTACAAGACACCGGATTTTCGTTTTTGACGTGGTCTTGGTACCGGGGTTACCGGCACTGCAAAAAGAGAAAATATTTAGATAATTATTTGATTCTCTCCTTTTTCAACATCACAGTAGAAACACCATTTCATTTTTGAAATGGGAGCAGGATTTGTGACAATAGATTAAGGGGGACGTATGTTTCCATCTTCGACGGAGTTATCGCTCCAGTTAAGGTTTTCTGTTGCGCTCTACTTCATACCAAATGCAGAGGACGCCAACAGCTTCTTTTTCTTTTTCATTAACGCACGCCTCCCACTCCCATATTTGGACACTGTTTATTGTTTTTTTTCTGATCCATTATGTTGCCGCACCACGCGAGTTACGGAACGGAAATCACATAAGGAAATGTCGGCAAATCGATCCGATTTTTTCGTAAACCAGTCTACTGGTTGCCTGCCAGTAAACATGAATAACAAAGGCAAAATCAGGAAATCTGGACGAGAGACGCACACGATGGCTGCCAAACCACGCGTCTCGACAGAAATCAAGGTTTATCTAGAAAGGAGATCCCGTCATGGGCTCTAACAATAAAGGATACACACACACACAAATTAACACACACACTTTAAATAAATAACGACAAAGTTACGGACGTAAAGACCACCACGTTACGTGACGGCCCAAGAGAAGAATTTTGCACGAGCTGGCGGGCAGAAAATGGAGAAGACACTCTCTAAGAAACGCTGTGTTCTAAAAGGAAACTAATGTTTTGCTATATCTAAACAAGACTTGTTTGTCACCTCCTCCGACACACGATGTTTAGAAATTTTTTTCGAAACAAAAATGATTCCCCCCAACCAAACACATTTGTTTTCTTTTTGTTTTTAACCAAACGGCACCGAAAGAACCCCAGGCTATGCTGGAAGCCATGGCCTTGTTATCCCTCCTCTTATTTGCATATTTCTCAAATTCTTAAAAAATTTTATTTACATAAATAAATGAATTAACTTTAAAGTTGAATACATTAATTTGCAGCTAATGCATTTATCTCTAATTTGGTAAAAATCTAATACTCTGCATCCTCTTCTGTTCTCTAGATTTTGCTATAGATTTATCATACCTAGATGTATCAGATGCTGTTTCTCAGCATTTATATGTATCTATAGCCAAAATGCAATCCGAATCTCTATTTATTCGTTTTAATAGATAAAAAAAATATTCTATACTTTCAACAGCTATAAGGTGACATTCAGGCCCAGTCATTCAGGCCCGCGACGTTCAGGCCCACCTTTATTATATGATATGTCACTTTATTTTAGACAAAAGTACATATACTTCAATTGAAAACAAAGGAACACAAATCTTTAATTTTTTTGGATGGATTCATTGAGAGGACAATTTCAAACATAGTTTCAAGAAATCCATAAACAAATTTCAATTTTGAGGGATAATTGATGTCTAGGATGTGATAGTACATTAGCAAATAACCCACTGATTGTTCAAAAGATTTAGTTTCAGTAAGAGCTACAGCTGAATTGTCGATCTTGATGTAATATTCCCCATTTATGTCCAAGACACCAAGCAACTCCATGTCGCTAGCAGGATTTGCAGCCTCCTCCGGAAGAAGAATTTCCTATAGTTATTAGAAATCGTTAGACTGGGAAACAAACATTAAAAATGTACTTAATGATGTAACTTACATTGAATGACTGGTACAGAAGATTCCATCCGTCAGCAGTTGATCCTTTTTTGTTTTGGGACGGTTGCGTATTGGCTGCTGCATGCAGTGTCAACTTTAAGACACATTTCATGCGTCCAGGAATATCTAAATGATAAAATAGTTTATTAATTTAAACTGAATTATGACAGGATACATTGAAACACAAACCAAAGTTTTCTTCAGCTTCCTCTGCCTTCCTTAAGATATCAAAGACGGCTAAACTCTTCG
This sequence comes from Daphnia pulex, assembly GCF_021134715.1. Classification (NCBI taxonomy): domain Eukaryota; kingdom Metazoa; phylum Arthropoda; class Branchiopoda; order Diplostraca; family Daphniidae; genus Daphnia; species Daphnia pulex. The sequence goes on along the minus strand of NC_060023.1, from coordinate 5,495,096 downwards.
TAAATTTCTGTTTACAAAATTCTATTATTTTACATTCTGCTTTCCGCCAATTTGAAGCAAAAGTTTCCAAAGCACTCCCTTTTAAACGAAAAAAATCGTCTCTTACCTGCAATAAACAATATTTTATGCATAAATAATACACATGCATAGTAGAAATATTACGGCTTCAGGCATGTCCTTAAGACGAGGATATTTGTTCCAAAATACAGATGCGTCAACCTTGCATCCATTTTGTAAGAAAGCCCGGCGGCTTTGTTACATTGAATGGGACGTTTCCTCTCCCTCTTAAATCTATCACCATGTTTGTTACCGCTCCCTGCAAGGCCATTCTTGTTGCAATCATTTTGTCTTTCAATGAGGGGTGGTTATTAGGTCTATTGTCTATGATTTCGTTTTCCGCCTGAAAATTGTCATTATCGTGCAAACCAAGGTCATCAATTTCTTCACTTTCAGACATAACAACGTCCCCACCCTCTGTATTAAAGGAATTGAATTTTTCGAAGTGCCTACCGTAATTGTAAATGTAGTCGCATGTAGCTTGGCAATATGGTTCACAACAACGAATGGGAAATTCTAGTTCTCCATACTGCTTATGATGGCCTAAATGAATCTTAATATCCTTTATGGACTTCACTGCAACACATTTTTTACACGAAGGGCAATTAAACATTTTCACTACAGTAAAATAAACAGAATTATCAACGCACAAAATCAAAACACGCTGCTATACTGCAAGAGTGATGTTTCAAACTGTTTCTTGGTGTTAGTTCATATTCCCGCCATTCTTTATTTGCTGATTTTGTACCGTCCCCTTTACATTTTTGAAAAAAAATTGATATAATTGACAACGCCTTTCTTCGTTTCATTATTCACAAATATTCTCAGTCTTTGTTCTTTGAATCGAAATTATATTTAGTCATAAGCTAATTGAATCAGCATGTATCCATTTTTTGTGATAGGCGATTACATGCACGATTACTCGTGTAAAATCTGGGCTCTTGTGTTTTGGGAACCCGTCCCATTTATATTACCATTTTATAGGGACACCTTTAATTTTATTTATGTAAATAAAATTTCCGACAAACGTATGTTAACGGACCCTTCTGTAACTGGCGAGATTTCAGTGAATCTCTTTGGTATCATGGAGCCTGCCATCGCACGAGGGAACGTTATTGCAATAGCAAGTATAGTCGTATATATTAGTAATTCATTCCTGTTTAGGCTTTTTTATAGCATGTATATTTTTTTAGCTAGCCACCGTGAACTGGAAATTCTAGCACAAGAAGAGATCAGAAAAAGAGCAGAACGTTTTATCGGTGATCAAAAGGCATACCAATTCCGGCAAGGCAATTGAACTGATTGTTTATGCTTTTGCTGTTTCACGTTCTATTAGATTGCTAAATATGCTGCTAAGTATGCTAAATAAGTATGTTATTTGTCGTGCTTTTAGCTCCTTTTTTTGTGCATAGTCTTTGAAGCGCGCACAAAATAATTTTTGAAGTTTTCTAATAGTTCAAAGACGGATTCGAATCCACTGATGAAAATGTCAGTACTGATTTAACTGCCTGATACTCCATCAACTGAGCTATTTGTTCTTATAAAATAACATTAGTTAAAATAGAAGTTTATTTTGTAATGAGAAAGTTGGGACTTAGTGAAATTTAGACGAAACAAGCCGTTGATAATTTTCTGCTAGGATGTATACAAACTAAAGATAAGGTTTGCAATAAACTTTATTATCAAACCAATTCACACGATACAAACTTATTTCATTTGTTGATGTTTCAAAATGTTTGTTTTTTACATCCCACCAAAGAGATAAAAAAAGTTAACATTTTTACCTTTTCTTAACGCAATGTTTAGTTAAATCATGTGTCGTTTAATGAGGGGCGTTTATTAGGTTTAATGTCCAAAGTGGCGCGAATGTAAATATGAGAAAAAGAAATTTACTCCATTTTTTAAACTTTGTGTTTCCGTTTTGAAAACATAGAATTTTGAATATTTTCAAAGCATGGTCATGTTTCCCTTTTTCAACACAGCGTTTCTTAGAGAGCACAAAAGCGGAGGTGTGTGTCATACGGTGTAAACATTCCAACTGGTTTCGTGGTCAGAAGCTCCGCTCTTCGTCTCCAATTCCCTCCTCCTCGCAGAGTTACCAGGTCCAATTTCCGGAAAACATTTTTGGTGGGCTTCAGAACGGCAACACATTAAGAAGCAAAAACATTTTCATCTGTGACCTGCCCAAGTAGTTTACAGTCTCCGTTTTCTGTCGCACTTGGCAGTTATGTTAGTCGGAGCCGCAATTTCATGCTCTTCCCCGACTAGTTTTTAGGTATTTTTCCAGTGCACTGGACTGAACGTTTTCTTCTTTTTTCATCGGTCTATCAGCTAAGTTACTATGTGAAGCCATAGTACCTTGAACGTATAACTCAATGCGCCCAATTTGGTTGCATAAATTTGCAATATTCGATGAAAGAAGTGTAGCCAACATGTTTTAAAAATAAGAAGCACATGTGATAGTAAGCTTACACACCGACTTTATACAAAGTAACAAAAAGATCTTCATTAAACATATTGCACTTGCACGTAGAACTATTACACAGTCGGTTACGCCAGACTGACAGAAGGGCGCGTTTTCGCGTAAACTGTTTGTTGAACTTTTTTGTTCAATTTCAACTTGAATGTTCACGAGAAAATGAATTTTTACAAATAGTTGAACTTAGTAGTTGAACTTGCAGTTGAAGGTGAACCTCAACCGATAATGGCGTTGTCATGCCCACCATTATTACTCCTCTTCATTACGACTACAACGAGCTATTTTCATAACGTTGCTTTTTTCTGTGCCTTATCGTTGTGTCACAAACAATTACATAAACTGGGGTAACACGGGACAGGAGGGTTATGTGTTACGGCGATGAACTTCGCTTGTAAAAAACGATTCTAAATTATGAACTTAAAAGATAAAGTGTTGTTCTTACAAGTTCACAGTTAAGAACTGTTTTTTAAAGAGAATTTTGAAAAATCATCACCGTTTACCAACCATTAGTTTAAAAAGGAGTGTTTCAACCATTGTAATATCATTTTAAGGGAGGAAGTTGAATTTTTCGAACAGATCTTGACAAGAAATGGATCACAAAAAGCTTAAAAACATTGAAGTCATTTAGAAACGTTCCCGGTAAGTTATGGTAATCTGGATTTTAGGATAAAGTCGATTGATTCTATCCAAAATTAGAGGTACTTTATTTTCTAAATAAATATTAATTTTAATCAAAACAATTTTTCAACTAAAGCTACATTTAGACTTCAGCGTTTTTGAAAAAGACAACGAAACAGACTTGATATTTAGGGATGCCGATATTTATACGTATAAATAATCACATTTGTTACAAAAGTAAAATGATGTATAGATAAATCATAAACATGCCTAATAAAAATCATCTGGCCTGTTGCATGTATAAAACTTAGAAGTTTGGTGCATAAATTGTTATGTTATTAACATTCACTACTAGCGCTCAAGGGAATGCCATCAACATTTATGAATAAATAAATCTGATTCGGAATCGGAATTCCTTAAGATTTCCGTTCCAGCAAAAATGCAATCAAAAATGGTTCGACTCCTACGTGATAGCACTTGGGAGGCACATCAATAAATAAGGGCTTTTATCGCTTAAACTTGAGCAGAGTCCTTGTATCAAGAGGAAGGTATTGTAGGTTTGCATGACATTTTAAAATTCTCGACAGAGAATTCACATGAAGATGTGGAACTCGAAAACTGGCGACCCATTCGGTGATCTTGTTTTTCACTGTAGTATCATCATCTTCAACCGCAACTGCATCATCTTCAACCGCAACTGGTATTGTTTGGATCGATGAATTACCTTCTTCTTCACTATCACAGTTCAAACTCCAATCAATTGCAATTTGATATTGTAAGGCCACTTCATCGTCTTCATCATCTGACAAAATTTTATGAAAACAGCGTCATCAAATTCATCTTCACTGCTAGGTTCTTTCTCAAAAAATTCATCAATATCTGAAAAGAAAAAAGATTTAGTTCACATGTTATGTTACGTCAAACTTTGATAATAAATTTTGACGCTACCTGCTGATGAAACAGAGATATAGAGAGTATTTTCATTTTAGGGACCAAAACCCACAAAAGGATCAACCAATTTAATCTACGTCATCAATTAAATAGTTAACCGCCGTAGCAGCAGAAGTTTCAGTATTGAAAATCCTAATTTTACTTATGTTTAATTGAAACATTGAACGAAGTGATGCCAGTTTTACCACAAGGGTATTCTGTCCTGGCGATACACAGCAGAATTTATACAAAACAGCTAAGTTAAAGTTTACTTATCTAAACCTTACACAGAAGCAGCTTGTGGCGAAATTTTTTCAGATATGGATACTTGGGCTGAGTAATTTTTCAGCATGGATTCGGTTTCTAGTTTGTCTACTGAACTATATCTTTTTGACCCCGCAGACGTTATATTTCGATCGGAACATTCATTTTGAGAATGCAGCACAAGCAATGGAAATATTTCTATTAATCACTTATTTTATTTGGAGCAAAACTTTATAATCGAGCTGCTTTAAAAGAATATCACATTTCTTTCAATGGCGTTTCAAACGCGATTGTTATTCTTCTTGGCGTCTTCCTGAACAAATATAATGTGAGAATTTGGCCGCTTTGACTAAATAGTCGTTTCTGGTTCATCTGGCACAGTGGTAGTTTCCGATTGAATTTTTTTCTCTTATGACATGAAAATAATAGTGTTCATCTTGCAGGAAACTTCCACCCGTTTTGTGGTATCACACAAAGATTTTGAAATGTTTCGTGCCCAGAAGCAAGTTCACGCTACAATGAAAGAGATGGATCGTAAGATTTTAGCAATCGACAAGAAGGTTGAAAATCCGACAGGAACTGTTGAAGCTGATGACGTGGAAAATTTACCAACCTGTTTTCCTGTTTCCAACGTTGCAGAATTCATTAGTCTTGAAAAAATTACTAGAAGATCAATCTAAAGGACGCATTGTGTTAAAAGTTAACGTCAATTTACACATAACAAAATATTGAAATGTTCAACTTTGTAGTCTCAGTTGGTTGGTCAGTCGGAATCATATGCCATTTTTCTCGCTTAGTTAAAAATAACTTCAGTGGAGTGTCACGCTTCCTGTAATTATTTGAAGGGTGTGAAAAGAGGGAATAACGAAAAAACATAATGGACTCGAATTTTCATAGATCACGTATGCCGTTTACAGTCAGCGTTTTTATACACTTTTTTGCTTTTTACATAATTTTTTTTTATATCATTACAGAGGGAATAAAAATTAAAGCTACTTACAAAGATCTTACAGATGCGATGTTCGAATTTTAAACCAAGCAATTATTCATTCGTGCTCCTGAAAATTTCACAATAAGATTCTCGCGAGAAAGCGCTTAGCAAGCACGCCAGATACCTCTGGACTTCCCACTGATATGGATTGAATAACGCCATTGTATTTGTTGTGTGAAGTACCATCATGCCTTTGCTCACCTTCTAAAATTCGATTTCAACATTTTTTTAAAAAGAATGACTTCTTACTCATGGATTATTCAAAATCCAAAACCAAGAAATACTTCGATGTTCAAGAACCAACCATGTTAAGTTTGGGCAGCGTGCCGTGTCGTTCTGAAATTCCCTAGTTTAACTTTAGGTCGCGCCTATTGCCCCCCAGAATCTGGGGGTAATAGCATTTCAGGCTATTGCCCCCCAGAAAGGCAATACCCACATCTAGCGGTGGGCTAAATGAACTGCAGCTATTCCCTTAGTTAGTTTTTACGTTTGTTAGTCCTGATTGCTGTTACAAATGGTTACAAATAAATAGTCATATACGTAGATTTGCGTTTCGTCAGTGCTGCCTTAAAAACTGCCAATAAAGTAAAAAGGCCTCCTCTTCGAAAGTATGTGAATTTAGTGGATATCGTTCCCTTTAGCATTAAATTTGCACAATTGAAACGGTGTAGATATCTGATGGAAGGAGAGTTATTGGCTGCAACTATGACAAAGCTGGCCTTACGTTAGTGCTGCTGCAACAACTGCAAAGAAGGGTATGTGAATTTAGTGGATGTTGTTCCCTTGGCATTATATTTGCATAATTAAATTAAACCTTTCTATGTAGATATCTGATGGAAGGTGAGTTCTTCATCATTGTAATGGCTGCAACTATGGCAAAGCTGGCCTTATGTTTTGTTCAACAAGTGTCTAACCCTGTCTTGGACTGCCTCAAAAAGCTATTAACCATGATGATGCAGTAAGATTGGGGCTTACCTTAAGGTAAACTGTTAGTAAATTAGTAAATGATTGAACTCCCATTACTAATTTCTTTTTCGACATAGGTGCTCTCTGTTCGATCACCGATTTTAGTAGAAGCTGTTACCGAGTGCTTTCACGCAATCAACTTGGTGGTCTCGAAGACTTCATGGTAGGATCGGCTCAGCGAACTGGACTATATCTGAGTGTCTCAAAACTGAACAAGATGACACAGTTGGCTGGTTTATTAGAAGGAAAGTCAATTTGATGTAATAGAGCTTAAAAAAAATTTGTTTGCACATTTTACAACTCCAAGCATCATTTGTGTTCACAGGGTATTCCTTCACGCACATTTTATGGAACCATTTCATGCAATTGCCACATTCTATCCACGTAATTTCAACGTCTTTCGTCAAATTGTAGTCGGTTGTTCTGCAGTAGCAGAACAATGGAACCTGCTTTACTGTATCCTTACGGAATCTCTTGATGCGGGAAGTAGTTGATGGGAAAGGGAGGAGCACACCGGATTTCATAAACGAATCGAGGTGAGTTCGCATTGTTTCATGATTGTAAAGTAGTGTCGCGGGGTCTGTGCCGTTCGCTAAGCTTGTGGCAAAAGCTATAGCGAAAACACCGAAGTCGTACCCATTCCCTTGCTGCTGGCAGGATTCGATGATGTATATCATTTCTTTCTTAGAGGTCTTCAAAAGAGAAGACATGCAGCTAACAACGTGGTCACATTCTCATTCAGAAAAATCGCCGGCGCTGCTGTCATATACTATGACGTGATCGTGATCTGTCTTGCTGAAGCCCTTGGATGCCAAGACCTAGTGATTGGAACCATCGTGGATAATCTGCATCCATTTTTCACCAGTCGCTTGACACTAAAGCATACGATTGACATGTGTTCGTTATTTTCAAAAACATTTTATTACACGGGTTGCACAACACCGAATTGTCACACTCTATAACGGCGTTCCAACAAAGGTGTTGCGCTTACTAGTGGCTTTGGTACACGGGCCGGTAATGCTGAAATCCACCAAGTCGGCGGACACGTCGCCCTGCTCGTTCAGCAACACATTGGAAGCTGCGGGAAAAAGAGATGTAATGATGATGACAAGCCAACATTAGCTAAACGTCCAAGACCGTGCTCTTATCGGCATAAATTTGTGTTTTTGTTTCTCTAACCTGAGATGTCGCGAAGGAGTTTGCGTTCAGAGTGAAGGTACTCAAAGACCTTGAGCACTTCGCGGAGGATGCGTGGGAGGATGATTGCGCTTTGCATTACGTCGGAATCAAAGTTTGCAACAAACTTGTATAAAAAAAACCCTAGTTCATTTCGTGAAAGCAGCTGATTGAAAGAGACCAGTAATCAGCTTGGATTGATCGGTTGTTCTATTCCTTTCTATGTTCTTTGAGCAGCCGGGAAGCAGCTTCGTCGTCAACCTTGACAGCTAGTATAAGTGAAATTGGCAGGCATCGGAAAATGCTTCTACTAAAATCGGTGATCGAACAAAGAGCACCTATGTAGAAAAAGAAATTAGTAACCGGAGTTCATTCATTTACTATTCGTTCATTTCCTAACAGTTTACCACAGAAATCAGGACAAATCAACAAACACCAAAACTAACTACGAGAATAGCTGCAGTTCATTTCGACCACCGCTAGATGGGGGTATTGCCTTTCTGGGGGGCAATAGCCAGAAATGCTATAACCCCCCAGATTCCGGGGGGAAATAGATTTTACCTTAACTTTATTAGTTTTACGTGTTTAAAAATAACATGTCTGTGCTTAAAAAATAAAATTGCGTTTGTATTTGTTATTTCTAAAGCAAGTTCGGTAAAAAAATACATATTATAAATGCACCGTGCGCACCAATATTGTAGCATACAATTTACATTCGTATACAAAGAAAACTAAATCATTAGTTTTGAATCCAAATCAGTATATTCTTGTTATATGAAACGGTAGGGGAGACCGGGGCTATGTGGGACATTTTTTTTCTTTACGCTGCCATTTATAAAAAAATGAGAATTATGAAAAAATAAAAACACACGGGTGATTCCCTGGCATTCATTTACATTTGGTAATTTTTTCTATTTTTTCGATTGAATATTTGTATAGTTATGGGATGAAATGCAAAAATGCAAAAATGCCGAAAAATAAAAAGTTTAGGTTTAAACGGAACAGAGCCAGGGGTAAAATGGAACATCATTTTACTTTGCAACGGCTTAATTATATTTACTAATTAATGCACTGGTGAAAAGGAAATTCATTTCCCTTTCAGAAGTGCTTTCTTTTTATTATTTTCACAAATTAGAAGTGGAGATAATATCAAAAAAGTATTTTTCGATCAGTTTCCTTGATTTTGTCGCCAGGGGGCGTTTTTTGGAATTAACATTGATCTGGCAATACCTGTTTTACCCTGTTTTCCATGTTCCGTTTAACCCGAACCCAAACAGCATAAAAAAAGTTAATTTTGACATACTTAGGAACACATTTTTTCTAGAAATTAAGTACCATCTTAAACTAGGAAAAAACCTATCAAACAGCTATCTGGGTTTTATAAAAATATAAATAAAAGTATTACAAAAATGAAAAACTAAACGTCAGAAATTTTTTTTTCCGATTCCGATTTTTTGGTTTTTCCCATACTCGACAAACTCATCGAAATTTCAGGAAAAAAAGTTTACAAGATTAACAGAACATAATTTAACATACGATTTATTTATTTCATAATTTTTAGACAAATCGTTCATATTTAATTTTCCCTGTACATTTTAGCCCCTAGTCCCACATAGCCCCGGTCTCCCCTACATATCGTGTGTAGGAATCTGATGTACATTGACGTATGTTGATGGCTATTTTTGTGTTTGAGCATGGTTCTTCTTAGTACAGACATGCAGTGTACGCAACCTGCATCGAATGGATGAGTAAATTGGATGTTGATATTATGTTGACGGGAGTGTACAAAATTTATGTCACACTTGCATTGAGGTGCGTTCATTTTATATTCTTTTAATGTAACTATGCTAGTAGAGATTGATTTTGTCAGTAAAATTACTTGACAATTGATAATTAGGGAAATTCTTTGGAGGTCAATGACTAAATAAGTTAATAATAATAAAAACCGAGAATTGAAATTAGTTTTTATCAGCTACAACTTTTTCCTTTCGCAACAGCAGACGGCATGGAATGAATGTTAATTTTAAAAAAATGTATTAAAAAACACCCTGCTGTGTAATTCGACGTATTATCAGTAAATAAATGTTACATGGTGAATGTACGACGAATATTATTAATTTGATCCCATCCTAGATTCCAATAAATATATACCTAACTTATATTATCGTCTTCTAATTTTTACCTGGATCTATCCATCCAATATTTACCTACATCTTATGTCAATCGGATGAGTCGTGTTAGTAGGGTGCTGTACATTTTTTTATTGTAGGCGCAATGGCCATGGCCACAAGTGATCAAGTGATCAGTGCACTCATCAAAGAATCATTTGCTTATTGTTTCTGTCACAATATGCAATGGAAATGTAGGGCTCAAGCACAGAAAGAGGCGGTTGTAATAGTGATGAAGAAGAAAATAAATTATCTTTAGCTTTTATTACTTCAATTTGAAATAGAAAGCACCCAAGGCAAGCAAGTTTTTTATCTGAATGTAATCTCGTTATATTCGCATATGGGCGCTTTAGGATTACTCGTACAACAAGCCTTAATGTTTTTTCCTATTTACAAGATGAAAGCTTAGGTCTGAAATTGCTTCTCATGGGGAATCTCATCCGATGAATATTAATGAGGTATTGTTTATAGTTTTAGATTACTGGGGAATCAAGGTAACATACGATTGCTAGCAGATAAGTTTAATCAAATTGAATCTTCCATCTGGAAAGCAGTTGGTGAATTTTGTCATTTTATGTTTGTAAAACAAAGTTATTTGGCTATCAAATTGCCTATCAGACAGGATATTAGGACTGTTTCCCGACAATTTCGCCAAAAAGTAATGTTTCTGGTGTTGTGTGTGCTTTAGATCGTTTCCATATTCCATTTTACCCTAAAACACTTAATAAGACACCTTATCGCAACTAAAAAAAGTTTCACTGTTTTAATGTGATGGCATAAGCTGTTGCCAAATGCCAAATTGAAGAGCTGCTGCCAAAACCGTAAAATACGTAAGAACGTAAATACGAAGAAATTTTTGGCGTATTTGGTGGTTTTACTGGAAGCGTCCATTTCCAAAACTATTCGCTGTTCCAAAATTTAAACACTCGATGTAATGATTTCTTTGATCCGAAAACCAATCATATTATGACCGATTACCCTGGTAGCACACTTACATCCATCGTCTATCATATAGATGTCTTAATATCTAAATCAAATCTTATCTAGCTACAACCTAAATTGGATATCACATGGATAATCAATTTACTACGGCCTTATGCTATCTTCGTATAGATGTACTATAGATGTACGTTTCTCATACGATCACGGATATCCATTTGTACTAGAAATCAGACGCTTAACAGACAGACGTAACATGACGTCTGTGAGATGTCCAAATTATCTGTCCACAGGATAGCTGAGGAAGACAAGGACTTTAAATTTTCATAATTTTAATTTTTAACTGCTAATATTAATTTAGACGCGTTGAACCAAATACAGTTAAAAAGTAACAAAGAGTGTTGTAGTGGGTAGAGCACTGGAGTATCACTCCAATTAACGTGGTTTCGCGCCCATCGGGGAACGTTTCTTTTTTCTTTCTTTTTGCTTAAATTTAAGTATTTTGAAGACGGCTGTAAGCCGTACCCATTTGGATGTCTTACAGCGCGACATTAGTATAGACATAGGCAATCCTATGGACGTCGGGTTAAGATATCTCACTCGGCTGAAAATATGTGCGACGGATATCCTATAGATAGAGGCGTGCTAGCAGGGTATGCATTCACTTTTAAATGCGTGAAAATAAAAATTCGTTCGCACTTCGCATTTAATTACCCATACGTGTGTTTATTTTACGCTTCAGGCTACTACCATTTCAATTCTGAATCAACTTTTTTCGCTGAATCGAAATATCAGGTCAGAATAAGCGTAAAATGAACACACGTATGGGTAATTAACTGCGAACGAATTTTTATTTTCACGCACGCTACTATGCGGCTGACCACCAATATGAATGGAAATTACAACTTTAACTCAACTTTTTACGTTGAATCGAAATCAGGCCGGAATAAGCTTAAAATGAACATACGCATGTGTAATTAACTGCGGACGAATTTTTAGTTTTTACTTTCACGCACGCTACTATGCGGCTGAACCACGAAAATTAATGAAAATTACAATTTACATTTCTACCCAACTTTTTACGCTGAATCAAAATCTGAAGTCAGAATAAGCCTAATTTGAACACACGCATGTGTATTTAACTGCGGGGAGGGAGGCGGGGTGATCAATTACTAGCGTTGAGAATGACAAGTTGGCCAGGTGCCCAGTGCTCCAAAATGAGTCATTGACAATGGCGAAGCGATTTCGGGAAGTCACTACCCCCTTTTTCACATTTTCAGGCAAATTTCAGAGAATCGTGAAACGCTGTTTCCTGAAACTATCTGCAAAAAATAAGCAATGCAGCGTTTAACGATTCTCTGAAATGGGCCTGAAAATGGGAAAAGGGGGTTTAATAAAGGAATTTATGGGTCATGTCTAGAGATCACATAGCAATTTAAAAAATTCTCACAACATGGGGAATATCTAAGCTATATTTACAAAAAAATACATTATTGAAATGTTAATGGTTTACTTACAAATTAACGGTGTGTGAAGACCCAAATCAGTACGCAAAAGAGGAAAAATAATGGCTTTCAGAAAGTTCGTTTGACGCGCCACCATACGGCATAGGACGCGCATAGCTACAAGGGGTTTATAGCCGTTCGTGATGACTGAATGACAACGGTTCGACACACATTTAAGTTATTCTGCTTTTCATTTCAGTGCGAGTTCTTCTGTGAAATTGTAGAAATGTCGCTCTTGAGTTTAGAAAATTATGTTGCAAGTGTCAAGAACCAATTGAAATTGGTCGGAAGTGCGGAAGGATGGCATTCTCGTGTCAACAATAGGACTAGACAAATGGGACTTAATTTTTATGAACTCATATCCGTTTTATTTGAAGAAACTAAAACTATCCCACTTTATGCGAAACTGTTAGGACAGGGGATTGATATGAGGGAACAAAGACAGGAGACAAGTGACTTTCATAAGGCTCTTTAGTATTTGGTCTTATTCCGCAAGGGTGATTAGGACTCCTATGCTTTTAGATAAATTATTTGAACTCTACACCAATAATAATATTTACGTCACAGACGCGGATGTTGATGATGAACGTGAGGATGAAGAGTGATTTTATTGCATCTTGTCTGTGTATTAATCTGTACTTGTACTTGTACATAATAATAATTATTGTATATATTTTGTGTATAATAATTGTATATAATTGTATATTATACATTCAGCGCTATGATTTTTTTGGTTGGCCGAAAGGGAGATTTTTTTGGCCGAAATGGTATGACGAATTCGGCCCGGTTTGGTCACTTCGGCCTACATACAGTGGGCCGAAGTGACCATGGACCAACTAAGCTTAAAAATTTATAAATATTTATTTTGTACTGAAAACGGCTGAACCTATGCGAAACATTTAACACCTAAGTTTGAGCGCAGTTGCCGGTATGAAGTTTTGAACGGCGAAATTTAAATTAAGATTTAAATTAACACACCGGCCATTGCATTGCGGCGCCCTTAATGGCTCTGGCGGCGTTGCCATTGCAAGATGTGGAAAGGCCGGTGTGTAAATTTCCCCAAACCTGGCAACCTGTAACAGACGACATTCGACTTTCGACATAAAACCAGAGGCTTATTCTTTGTGAATGAACACAACATCAACAACGGCAAACAACACTTTCTGCCATAAACGAGACAGCAAGCACACGATAAAGCCTACACGATACAAATGGAAAACGAAATACCGGAACGTTAGTATCTTATACATAATCTTTTCAGTTTCTTGTTCCTTTTACCTATACGTATTTATAAAGATGTACGTATTAGTTAAGATTTTTTAAGATCTGTTAATCCTTAGAGCAGTTCCAATTGCTTTCCCTTTTTTTGTACTATAAATTTACGAGTTCTTTGGAGCTTCAGTATTGAAAAGTCTCGATCTAAATAGTATGATTTATTGTTTTCGATATTCTACTTATCAGATTGCCCTGGTGTTCAGAGTGAAGCTGCAGGAAAAGCATCTACATGTGATGGTATGAATATCATATCTTGTACCCAGCACACCAAAATTAATCAGGAATTTGAGTTGTAAAGGTTGTCCAAATCAAAAGATCTGTGCCTCTGGTGAAGTTACAGTAGAAGATCCTAAAATAATGGTTGGTATTCAGGAACGCATGTTGAATGTGAAACACAAGGTCAGGTCTTTTTAACAACTTATGTTATCAAACTTTGCACATTATTTTTTATTATACCAATATAGATATTGGTACTTTCTGGCAAAGGCGGAGTAGGTAAAAGCACATTAACCAGTATGATAGCCAGAGTGTTTGCTCAGGATCTCACCAAAAATGTATGATCTTACTTTGAAATTAATATTAATTCTTGTTATTACCAACTGCTGATGTTGATTTAAGGTTGCTGTTATGGATATTGATATTTGTGGTCCATCAGCCCCTCGCATTATGGGAGTTGAAGGTGAAACAGGTAAAAAATGGAAAAGAGAAGTAGTCATTTATTACCAATAATAATTCTTTTTATTTATTATTGGTTATTCATTTAGTTCACCAAAGTGGTTCTGGCTGGTCTCCTGTTGTATGTTTATAATTCTACATTATGGTTCTTTTTTACTTTAATATTACTTATTGCAATTCTTGGGTTCAGTACATAGGTGAAAATTTATCTGTCATGTCTGTTGGACTACTTTTAGCAAGTCCTGATGATGCAGTGATTTGGAGAGGACCAAAAAAAAATGGTAATTTGGATTAATTTTTTAAATTATTATTACAGTAATAATAAGTAATGTTACTTTATGACAGCAATAACTTTAAAATAAATGTGTGGTGGTATGTGTTAATTTAGGTCTGATCAAACAGTTCCTGAGTGAAGTTGATTGGGGCTCATTAGACTACTTGTTAATGGATACGCCGCCAGGAACATCTGATGAACATTTATCCATTGCACAGTACATGCTTCCTTGCCAACTTACTGGGGCAATAATCGTCACTTCACCCCAGGAGATTTCTCTTTTAGATGTTCGCAAAGAAATAAACTTTTGCAGAAAGGTCAATATTCCAATAATTGGTATAGTTGAAAACATGAGTTGGTAAGCTTTCAATTTTTAATTCACATTCCCGCTATTTCTTCTTAATGTCCGCTCATATTTTTAGGTTTGTGTGTCCCAAGTGCAGTAAAGAAAGCGAAATATTTCTTGCCACTACAGGGGGTGCTCGTCAGATGGCAAGTGAATTTAACTTGCCCTTCCTTGGTCAAATTCCGCTCGATCATCGTCTTACTCAAGCATGTGACGAGGGGATCGATTTCTTCGAAGAATATTCAGATTCTGCTACTGCTTCAGCATTTATTCAGCTTGTTAAAGGTTTTTTGTTTTGTTTTTTTATCATTACCAAGTATGCTGGCACTTCATTATTTAATTCAACATAATTACAGAAATCAAAGCACACATCAAGGAGTGATTTATAACTAGCTCGGTGCACCGAGCCAATTGGTTCCTTGGTGCACCCGCAACCAAGAAATAAATCAAACCTCATCAACGTTAATTTTTCTACAGAAAATCGGTGTTTCCGCTCCTTAAAAAAAGATTTGCTGTAATGTGTTTTACTTCAATACATTTATCTACACTATATACACTAGATAGGTTTACTGATGAAAGAAATTTAAAATTTTTGAAAAATTTCGAATAAATAATTTTGACAATGAGTAATTGAGTATATATCTTTTGTGATTTAAAAAAGTCTTTCACTAAACATTCGAAAAACATTATGTGCAGTATGTTTCTAGACAATCTGATTCGCTTTATTTACTTTTGAAACTATTTATGATTTTTTTTCTATGTTGAGATGATTCAAAGACATGTCTAAAATAATTTTCCTACGCTGTCGCATGGTTTAGTTTATAAGGGGGCATTTGTTTTCCAACAATAATTGCAATAATCTTTGTAGAGGTAACAATAATCGGATGTGAATTGTAGCATTGATAAAGTTTTGAACCAAATTTAATCATTCATTTAAGCATCACGCACTTTTCCGGTCACCCGTACCAAAAAAAAAAAAAAATCTTCGGAAAACTGAAGGGCTGTGTTAGCAATTTATTTGTAATTTGAAACATTTTTTTAAATTTGAAACATTTTTTGAATCAATCAGTTTTACCAAGTCGACCATCCGAAAAATCAATAACTCTTACTTTTGAGCGATCAGTCGGGTGGTACTCAATGATTCCATTTGCTTCCAATGTTTCCAAGTAATAAGGCCAAGTGTTTTGTACTTCAACGTACGCATCTCGTTCTCCGTTTAAAAGGCGTTTAGTCAAGTCCTATAAGAAATATAGTGTGTACGTCAACTTAGAATTCGAGTAATGTAGATAGATGAAGAAGAGGAAACTTGCATTCAAAAGAGAGTATACTCCAGTGAATCCAGGGATTTCTGGCTCAGGAAAATATTTTCCAACTGTTTTTTTCTATGAAAGAGAATGACTGCTGGTTAGTTTTACAGTGTGCTAAGTTACTAATTAAAGTCAATTGTACCAAATTATTCTTCATTTCCCCATACTGTCTTTTCGCGTTTTCCAATTTTTCTTTCAGTTCTGAAACCCTCTCTTCCTCAAGCTCTTCTTCTTTATTTTCAAGACTCCTTTTCTCCTTTAAGTGAACCTCTAATAATTGTTTGTTTTCATTTAAACAATTCACAGCTCTGAATACAAAGTCATTAGCAAATCAGAATGAAATTTTAGGGAATATACAGGAGTTGTTACCTCTCTCTCTCTGCCCTTAGTGAAGCCTGCTTTAGTTTTTCTTCCACTAATAGCTCTTGGATTTCTGTTTTTGAACGTGATTGCCACAATCTAGCTAATTTAATCAAAATCATCTTATTGTCTGGAACTATGCAGAAACAATAAAAAAAATTAGTATTTTGTAAAACAACCATCATAAACTTTAATGTGTGTAATTTACAATTGGGCTGGCAATCAGACACTGTAAGTCCTTCTTGCATGGAAGCTAGACCCTGCTTCCTTGTTTCGAATGCTGCAATAGGACCAGCTTGTTGAATTTGTAAATTACTGATTGTCGAACTAGGCTTCTTAGATTTTTCAATTTCTTTCTGTATGGCATCCAATCGAATCTGGTTTTTAGTGATAATTTCTCTCAGTTTCGAACAAGCTTCGCGCAGATCATCATTTTGCTTTGCCATGTCCAATCAATGCACAAAACTAAACTTTTCCACTGTATAATAGGATGGTATTTATACATAGTGTATCAATCTAAAAATATTTGAAATATTGTTTTTATTTGTTACCAGTATTTAAAACGAAGTTAACACTCAAAATCTGAGAGCAAGGAAGCGATATACAAATCGTATGGCTGTGTATGTGTTCTGAATGTTCTCTAGTCGTGACTCGTAAGTCATATGAGAATGAGAGGGTAAGCACACTTCCAATAAAACGTTTCGAACTCAATAACAAGATGACTTAGATGAGGAGGGGGCAGCTTTTTTTTAACTTTGCTAGCACACGGTATACACTCCAAAGGGTTATGCTTCGGTTACCTCCAATAATGAATGCCATTTTTCGCGCCCAATTTCTTTATGCGGTGCCAAGCCAATCCCTATTTTATTCAAACAGTAACATTTCCAAGCAGTCGCGGTCGCGCTGTTATTGCTTCGAATGCTACGTTGTCAAGTAAAAAAAAAAGCAAATGGAGGATCCGAAGAGCAAAAAATATTCAGCAATATTATTTAATTGTTACAAATTGAACTTGTATTCTTAGTTTGAACAAAGATAAGAAAAACTGAAAGAATTGTCAGGTTTTGAAACGTCCAAGATATTCTTATCGTAGTCCTAAATTCCTAATAAGAAGATTGATGTTTTGAGGCCAGCGTCAGCCGTTGCACCATGGCCGTTGGTTTCTTCCTTTACAATCAATGGAATCGATCTATCATATATATCATACTATCCTAAGTCCAAATTTATGTCAATAACTTACTAGCATTACACTCTGTGGTTCACTTTCTGTTTATGTTGTGTTAATATTAGGTTAACGCTTAACGGGGAGGAACTCCGTTAACCGCTGTGAAGATAGAGCAAAGAATCATTTTATTATCAATTTTTGTTTGCATTTCAATTCCGTGTATTATTTGGGGTTTTCCCATAAAACAAGCGTGAATTCGTGAATGCTCAGTATTACCAGTTGCAACAACAAAACATCTTTAAAATGAAATCAATTAACCATGTTCAATGGAGCAGTCTAACATCCTGCGTTTCCATCAAATTTGTGTTCAAAATGGCCAATCAGCGTACAGCATCTTTAAAACGCTGTACGCTGATTGGGCGCGAAATGACAAAACATAAGATAGGAAAGGAAAAATGGGAAAAAAAGAAAAAGAACAAGGAAAAGGCAAATTTTTCTCTTTTTGCTGACAAAAAGAGAAAAAACCAATTATTTCGGTAAAACAAAATATATATATATATTTTTCAGGGGGAAAACTAAAAACTTATCCATGCTTTAAGGGTATTTCGATTAATGCGACACCTAGAACAATTTGTCGCAGTTCATGAGATCACCATCGCCTTACAGCAGATGGAGTTTAGGATGGCCTGTCCTATCCTCATTTCGAGCGCCCTTTTGACCAGCCGCCAAACCAAAACGTGTGGGAATTGCGAATTGCCGTCAATGTCAGCGATGGACTGTAAAATCCGCGTTGCTCTCGACGATGCCGAAAATGATTTGAAAAAACTAGGTTGATAACTATTATTTGATCTAAACCAACCAGCAATTCCTTTTAAAATTGTTTATCGAATTTTGTCTGTAAAAAAAATTGACACGATGCTGGGGGAAGTAAAATTAAACATTTCCATTGTCCCATAATGCCCTCCAGACATAGTCAGATGAGCGTCTTATTTGCATTTCATTATTTTGTATTGGATGTTTACAATACATCTCATGTTTTCATGTTTTCTGCATCATTACGCAGAGTTCATCACAGCGATGTAAATTAAATGTTTTATGGCAATGAGCTTTGTGCTTGATTTAAGACGCTGCTGGGGGGGGGGGGGATGCAGCCACACCAAAGAGACATCATTTTTTAATCTCTCAAACTCATTGAGGAAATGCTAAAATTTAAGCTAAGAGCGAAGTGCGACGTGGGGTGGCGGCTGAAGCCCCCACCGGTACACCTAAGGTCGCACCATAATAGTATTAGACTAATTTTCATTATTTCAGTATTTTTCATTGGATTCTATCCTAATATAGTTACAAAACATCTTGTCCTGCTTGTATTTAATGTCTTATTACATATTCCTACTGCAACCTCGCATTCCTAGGAGATGCCTTCATAATTACATCAATCAAAGTGCAAATAAAGGAGTAATCTACTAAAGAATAAACTCAAACGAGCTCGGTTCGGTCGAACACCCCTTAAAATTGCATGAATTCTCCTCCAACTTTGATTTTTTTAAAGGGCGTTTCTGGTTCCTAAAAAAAAAGATATTTGCTATATTTATATTTGTGTTTTAACCCAATGCGTTTTTCTGTATTATATTCATTAAAGAGTTTAATGATAAAGGGAATCAAAAATTTTGTTAAATGAATATTTTTATTATGTGTGTATCTTTTGTAATTTAAAAATGTCTTTCACTGAACATTTGAAAATCATTCGGTATTTTACTAGACAATCTGATTCGCATTATTTACATTTGAATTGATTGAAGATTTTTTTTACTGTTAAACGAGAGGTTTCAGAGACATGTCTAACAAAATTTTTTCTACGCCATGAGTTAATTTATTTCTGTTTCAACAATAGTTAATGGTTATCGTTATCATTGGGTAACGGTAGGTTCCTAGTGGTGGAGGTGACCGCAGGTGCATTAGTTTCGGTACCGTTGAACGGCGTCATGTGGTCAAAGTTACACAATCCAGATTGGATATGCTGCACGTGAACTAAAACATGGTTCCTAAGAGAAGTTAGATTCGATTTGTCTAAGGACTTCCGCAGTTCATCTAAGGAGTCGTGTAAAGCTTGAAGCTCGTAAGCGTTGCGTTCACTTTCCGCAAGGCACTGAAAAAAAAAAAGTATTGAAATAAGTAAAGAGTTGCAGTTTACATAAACGACAATCTGATTATCGATTTTAATTTACTACAATATAGTTAACTATAAATCATCAACTAAAAATATCGGTAAAAAATCTAGCAAATAAAAACTCGCAGTAACAATAACCACGAGCGAATAAATACATTACAAATACCTTGATTTGGAGCATTAAAGATGTGAGACCAGTGACAAGTGCAATAATCGGGGCAGAGGTAACATTTGGATGTGAACCACTTCGAGTATCCAACTGAGTTTCAACCAAATCTCTAGCTTCTTGATAACACAGTTGGCGAATACTATCTGGCCCAGCTAATGGGGATAGACCATGCTCTGAATCCGGAGCAATCTAAACGATAAAAATTCCAAAGAGTTATTAATGTGACTATTTCAGATCGAAAAGTAACAAAATACCTCATGGCATTGTTGTCTGACCTTAACTAGGAGGCTGTTGAGTTCCGTATTCAATTCTTCCAAATCAAGGATGGTACGAGCATAGCGTCGTTGAAAATCGGGTGCAACAGTTTCGCCGACTGACTCTCGGCGTTCAACTTCTGTATTCATATCTCTCAGTCTTCTAACCTTATCTTTTTTCATATTTAAAATCTTCGAGAGTCGTACCTATAGAACAAATATATGTTACAAATTTCCAATAATACGCAGATTTTCAAAGGACTTACGATTGGTGTCAGAACGTGGATGGGCAAGGAGCCAAACGTCGTTTCTTGTGGTGTCAATCTTGAATTAGACGATCCCAAGACAGGATCGCTGACTAAACTTGAAGAATCAGAATGAGAAGTGTGTCCAATTCGTGTGCCACTGACATGTGAAGTTAAAGATAAAGTAGGCATTGCAACTTCAAGGGAAGACTGTTTAATGGGCTGTTGATGTTGACTCGAGATTGTTAGTGTTTGCTGCTGTGAAGCCATCAGTGGTATTATTGCGGGGGTCGGTGGTAAAACAGCTGGGCGAGGGCGAAACCGTTGAGCCAAACTCGATATCGAAATCATGTCTACTGTTTCATTCGACTAACAAGGAAATTTGTTTTTAGTTGAAGATGTCTTTCGTTGTCAAGACGAACATTACACGTACCAAAACTTCGTAATCCGGAACAGAGTGTGTTCCCAATCCTTGTCTATCAAATGTGATGCGGTATGTATTATTGGACGTATCTACGGCATCGATTTGGCCAACGAACAATCCATCCTTTAATGGGAAGAAAAAAATAAATAATTACTACGTATTTATTTTTCCTTCTTTTTAAATCATAAATAATTATAGTCACTAGGTCATAGTTTTAACGTCACACTCCACATATTCTTTTATTGAGCTATGTATACCCACTTCAAACTCTTGCGCTGTTATCTTAAAACACTTAGAATAACTACGGCAATCATCTCATATATACTAAGGGAATCGAAAATACTTCGGCATTTCATTAGACCAACGGCATCTTGGTATGATCACACAAGATTGCCGTCGACTGACGAAAAATCGATAACAATTTAAGTAAATAGCTGAAGTATTGTGCTTAAGTGTACCTGTGGTTGCCGAAGTCTGGCCGTCACTTTGGTGCCGATAACCAAAGGCATAGGGATAAGATCCGGCAAATCCCTACAAAGAGATGCCATATCGCTTACTTTGCGCTGTTGAACTAAACGAATCTTCTGTCTTTTTTTGGCCAATTCTCCTCTTTCTTCATTAAAAAATGCCTAAAATGAATCAAGAGGGGGAAAAATTGGATAAGAAAATGTTAGAAACTGGACAAGCCATTTGCATGAATAAAAATTTAGGCACCTGAGAACAACGTCTTGGTCTTCCCATAAGACGACGGATGGTACACCACTGGGATCTAGTAAGCTGTCGCAATTTCAAGCTGGGGAATGACTCTCGTAAACATAGCATAAAGTCATTGTCGCCTTCAAACAATGCTCTAAAATAAATAAATAAATAATAATAATTAAAAAAAAAAAACGGTTACAGCAAAATGGAGTGCTTCACAAATTATAAGGAAATCGACGAAACACACAACTACAACCATTTCTTTTTCCCCATGCAAGGTATAAAATAAATGGCACAAAAACGTACTGGTCTAGATTACTGTAGAACCATTCATAGCAGACCCATTTGTGCGCTTTGGGTAACTTAAGTAAATTGCGTAAGCGGACACCAAGTTTTTTCAAGTCTTCGGCTTCTTGCTCAGCCGTTGTTGCTGCAACCGAAGGTAAAGCGGCCGCGGCCACAATACTCCGAGCACGACGTCCAACAACTAAAGGTTCACTCTTCTGCTTTTCCGGCAACTAATACAAATGATATAGTATACAATTATTGGCAATATTTAATATATAAAAATTTTACCTTAAAAGCTGGCTTAACCTTCATTTTCTTTAGCTTTGCCTTAACTCGATTAGTAGTTTTGAGCGGCGTCGAAGCATTTGATCCACTGCGACGTTCCGGAGTACCAGTTGCACTGCCAGGTGCAGATCTTGTGTGGCCTGTAACACAATTTACTGTTAATCATGATTACATTTTTTAAAATAATTTATTTAACCTCTCTTTATTATTTTTGAAGTGGTAACTTGAGGTGCTAACTGGTTTGAATGAGATGATCCACTAACACCACTGTTGGATTTTGTGGATTTCCTTGGAGATTTATTAGTAGATTGGTTGACAATAGTATCATCATCAAAGAACAATGGATTCTTTTTTCGAATTCTTGCTGGCTAAAATAAAAATTAGTTTCCACAATTTATTACATCATATAATCAAATAAAGTCCAAATAGTCTCACTTACAATGCCTCTTCTGTTCAATGTGATTGGATTTGAAGTGGTACTCCCAGTTATTTTTGAACTAGAGGATGAATTTACATCACTGATCCGTTTTAATCCAAACATTTCTGGGCCTAAAGTCATTGCTTGATTCGCCTGTTCTGAGTCATCTCCAAAATCAAGCTCTCTTTTCACTTTGAATCCTCCATTTTTGAATGAAAGTAAAGCTTCTGCAGATTCAGCTATACAGAATTTCAAATATAAATATTAAAGTTAAGTAAAACTCTTAACACAATGTACTTCAATTGATTTGGAAAATCTATTAATGCTCAATTTTCATAACAATTGGTTGAATGAGAAATTACAAACTTAAGCAAATATGAGGTAACAATATAAACAAGTAAGGAGCCGTTCTAGAGCTTAACCCAAATCGTATCAGACAGAAATTTATAATAAATTATTAAAACTACAAAAGATTTTCAAACTGAGTTTAAAGAAAAAACATAATTAACCGTCAAAGCTTAATTGTTTGTTTACGTTTTGCAGTTAAGATAACTTACTTTCAAGTAAATCCGCCATTTTCAAGCAGTTTTTTCAACTTTCAGAATCGCTCGAATCGTCAAGCTTGGGACGTTGCCGCATTGACGAATTGTAAACCAAAAAAAAAAATTAATAAAATATTACATTTTTCTTGCTGATTTAGTGATTTTTTTACTTCTAAATTATAATAATCTAAATCCTTTTTCTAATATTTTATTACTATTTTAAATTGTAGCTTGCATTTGTTATTGGATACCTCATAGCTATTAACACTCTCGAATCACAGCAAATTTTTATCCCTGAGGGTAGTACTTGTACTACCAGAAGGCATTAAAGTAAATGCGGGTGTCTGGGTGTGTAGGAGGGGGAGGGATGTGGGGGGAGTGTACGCTGTTCTGGGCCAGGCTTCCAGAACCTTTAATTCAGAATCAGAATAAATTTATAGAAATCTAAACTACTGCATCGATTTTCTTCAAACTGTTTGTGTAAACTTACAGTAATTTATCTCAGCGGATAGGTAAGTTTCGATTCATTTGGTAATACTAAATTTAATTTAATTTTATGCGGATTTAGTCATTAGCTTTTTGTGACTTAGGACAACCACAACATCAATTCGATTGTCTGTTTGTTTTGTTTTTGTTGTCTGATTTATCAGTTAGTCAGTTACCGAACGTCGTCATCATGTTGACATGGTTAGCTTGCAATTTGTAATTATTAAAGTAACGCATAATTTCAACATTCCTGTTTCAATTCTTAGGCAAAAGACTATACTATGGATTACCTTATTCATCATTGTCATTGTAATTGTTTCGCATAGCTAAATGCTTCATGAAGGGTAAATCAACGCAATATCATTTATTATTTTGAGTTTTCTTACGTATTTTGTTTGCCTAACTAATTTTGTTGTGACGCCCAGGAAAATGACCATAAAATGGGTTTGCTTGATTTTCATGGTAGTGTATTAAACCATTTCTGTGAGTCACTCATTGATTTTGTTGTGACGCCCAGGAAAATGACCATAAAATGGGTTTCTTGATTTTCATAGTGCACTAAACCATTTCTGTGAGTCACTCACTGATATAAATACCATATGATGAGTAGTCATCATGTATGGTAAGCACTGAAATAATTTACCATAATTGTAATGCCTCACGATAAATTTTATTTTGACTGTTAGGCTAATGATTAGAAGTTAGACATGAATATGTATCGTCCTCACCTAAATTTGGATGTGCACGTGTCTGTTTCAGAAAGAAAGTTAAGGACAGGAGAAGATGAGCATTGGTAATACTAAATTTTATTTTATTTTATGCGGATTTAGTCATTAGCTTTTTGTGACTTAGGACAACCACAAAATCCATTAGGTTGTCTGTTGACAGTCTGTTGATGTCTTGTTCAGTAAAAATAAATTTCGTCAACAGTTTTGTTATTGTTACAGGATATTGTTTCTCTTTTAGAGAAGTTCAGTGGAACAAAGGTATTTTGGTGTGTGCTATTCCATTTAAGAAATGTACGTAAATTCATCAATTATGCTAGGCAATATTTTGGGATGAACAACTCACTGGCCCCATTGGTTTGGTGGCAGAATACAGTTTTCTTAAGGAACTAGATGTTGTAAAAATGTTTCAGTTAAAACCTGGGCGCTTGCCTTCCATATCTGTTAAAAATATGCTGTTCATCACAAGACCTGAAGTTGAGCTGATGGATTGTATTGCCGATAACTTGCACAGGTATGAATAATCTACATGTTTTAACTTTAAATAGTCAACAATAAGTTAATTTACATTTCAGCGAAGAAAGCCAAGGACATTCTGCTAGTAAGGAATATCAGTTAATTTTTGTCTCCCGACGAAGTGCAGTATGTGAACAGCGGCTCAAGGTTGGTTAAAGTTACTTAAATCAGCGAAGAAGAAATTGTTGACAAAATTATTACTTCATTTAGGACAAAGGAGTGTATGGAACTCTTACTTCTATTGATGAACTGCCTGCTGATTTTTTCCCACTAGATAGTGATGTCATTTCAATGGAACTCGATAATGTTTTCAAGGTATTTATTTATGAGCCAAACTTTGAAAGGGATTGCTTGTCATCAATTTCTTCAAATTTATTCTCAGGATTTATATGTTGACAATGAAATCATCTCCTTACACCAAATTGCTCATGGGTTAATGTCCCTCCAAAGTTTATATGGCATTTTCCCCAACGTTGTGGGTAAGGGGCGCCATGCCCGTAACGTATTCGAATTGATGACTCGAATGCGACGTGATATTGGGGTAGACTGTGATCCCCCCATGTCTCCGTTGTTCGACACTCTCATGATCATTGATAGGACTGTAGATTTGATAACTCCTGTTGTCACTCAGTTGACCTATGAGGGTCTTATCGACGAATTCCATGGAATAAAACATAGTAAGAAAGTATTGTTAGCTTCTGAGTAAAACAATTATTTTACTTGCATTTTGTGGTTTCATTGTTATTTAGATACAGTCAAGCTTCCAGGAGAAAATTTTCAAGCCTCATCAAATGCGGGCCAGTCACCTCGCTCTGATGGTAGCTCTGTTAAATCTGTTGTTCTAAACTCGGCCGAAGAGCTTTACGCTGATTTGAGGTGAAATTTTTAATCAGACAAATTTTGCTTCCGACAGTTTTAAAGTTATTTATTTTCGCAGGGACAAGAACTTTTCAGCCGTGGGTACTGCACTCAGTCGCAAAGCTAAAGCTATTTCAGCTCAGTAGCCTGGATAACGCCATTGTTGCATTTGGAGGTGTTAAGGTTTCTGCATTCGCACGCGATAGTGGAGAAATATTCCTAGACTCCTTCGATGATTCGGTAATCATGGTTAGTTTAAACTCAATAATATTTCTCCAGCAGTTTTTTTCATCGGGATTTTTTTTTCTTGTGTATTCTCTTTAGATCAACCCGGATATACCTGATGAAAGGGAGCTGAGGGAGTGGCTTAAAGACAATCAGTAAACAAATCCTTTTTTACTGATTGTCTGAAGATCTTAATTACTTGACGTCCTTAAACATCGACTGCAGCTAATTGCCTCCATCTTTTTTCTCGAATTGTTGCCTCCATCTGTTTCCCTGAATTGTTGCCTTGCCTCAAACTTTTTTCCTAAAATATGGCTTCGATCTTGTAACCTGAACTGTTGCCTTTTTACCTCAGCCCTTGTGATGGAGAAATTGGGCCACTGTCTGAGTTTAACTCAAGAATTTCGTAAAATGATAAATGATAAAATAATAATAAATTTATTTCGTAAATGATAAAGAAAAAAAATCCAGGAAATTACAATAAACAAAATCTTACGAAATTCCTACATTTTAATTGTTTTGAAAATATAAGCAAAAGCTTTTAACTGATATCTTGCACGTTAATACCCGAGGGCGAACCTGGAAGGGTCTTGTTTCCGCATTAAGCACTGCAAATGAAGTATGTCCAGAGCTGTGGACATAAAAAGAGAACTTTCTTTAGATTATCTGGTATTTGAATTATTGTGGCTATTTTATACCCCCGTCACATCTAATAAATGAAATTAAATAAATACTTCCTTTAAAAGTACACTTGAAGGTCCTAGCTAGAATTTTGTTTAGGATGTTTAAGTCTATCAACTTAAAAATTAAAATGTGCCTTTCAAACGATAAATTAGACGTAGTTTGCATATTTCCTCCCCTTCTTGTTATGCAATAGTGTATTAGAAGGTAACCCACGGTGTGTTAAAGCCTCGTTCCGCCCACAGCCTTTTGGGAGCGTTTTACTTATCGTAGAGGGTTTAAGCAACCGGTTCTTCCCAACGGAAAGCCAGTTGTCTTCTATATTACGGTTGCTTAAACCGAAAATACGTCATACGTAATAGGTAAAACGCTAAAAAAGGCTGAAGTCTGCACGAGGTTTTAACCCTAACACACTTTAACGGCTTTTTAGACTTCTGTTCGCATTGTCTCTCGAAAGACGCAGGCCTGGAAGTAGGGGGAACCGGGAACCCTTCCGTCTGGCATGACCTTCTTGAAATTTTCAAGACATTTACGCTAGACATTATCAAGAAATCAGACATTTTTTACGAATATTTCATATTTGTAAGAAGAATTGCAAGTAATAGCTGTCCTATATTATTTCCCTTGAAAACGGTAATCATAATTAAGGAACGCATCAAAATGATAGGTAGTTTTGTTTATTTTCAGACGAAACAAAATAGTAGTTCTAAACTAGATCGCGAGAAATATAATACACAATATCGCCAAGAAAGACTTAGTATGGAAAATCTGACATGCAAGTAGGAGAATTTTTTTAAAAAAGCACATTTAGACTTATATTACGGATAATTGTGAAATGCATAAGCTCCAAATACATTAATTCAGGAATTTGTGCTATCTTCAAAGTGACATCTCTGAAACATTAAAGCGAACAGATTTATGTGGGCGTTTTAAGCTTCCGTTCGGTTTCAAACTCGATTTCGAAGGAGTATGAAAAAGTAATGCTTTCTTTATGGCTGACGGTGAAATAGGCACTTCTTCCAAGGACTCATCGCTTTCCACCTAAAATAAATGACATCATATTTTTTGGTTCAGTTTTTAAATTTATGTGAATTTTACTATACCGTTTCAAATGTAGAATTGCTGATTTCGGATTCAATAACGTCATCAAAGTGTGAGGACTTGCGGGGTGTTGAGGCTAGTAGCCGCGCTGGGAGTGGACTATAACTTATGTCCCGCCCTCTTCTCAGAGCTGTCATCCTTCTTCTTTCTGCTACGATTTTGTGCACCGAATTTACTGCGAATGAAACATCGCACAAGACTGACGTTATATCTGCAGAGACACCCATTTGATTTGCGTAAGCGGTGGCCTGAACTTCCAATGCTGCGGCACACAGTTTCACTTGGGTCAGATCGGCCAGTTCCAGATACGACAACAAGTTTTCGACAGTATTCGCCATGCGCAACAAAATATCAATTCGTTGATGAAATTTCGAGTGAATGGCAGCGACGTCCTTTTCGCACAAAAATTTACTGTCAATGTTTTCCGTAAACTGTTCAAGAAGGATTAGAACTTGTGTTATGACGTCGTGAGAAGCTTTCACTAGCCATGAATCTCTCGTCATCAAACTGGAATTGTCTAGATAATCGATCGAATTTTCATCTGGAAGCTGCGCAATTTTCATCCGGACATCGTCAGCGAAACCGATGGTTGCTTGATGCACTTTGGTTTGAGCTGAAACAAATCCCGTGAATGCGGTTGCAGACGTGATAACGTCCAAATTCGGAACTTCGTTGCAAAAAACGACAGAGAGCTCGCAGTAACTAGCAAGAATGGAATTGAGTGAGTCCTGCGTTCGGTGGACCCAATCGTTGAAAAGACCAACAGAGTCCAGTGAAATACCCTAAGGATAAAAAAATAAACTTAAATCATTTGTGAACTTTTATTTTTATACTTGTACCGAATAACGAACCTGCATGACGAACTCTAGGGAATTTTGTAGTTTACGTCCAAGTTCCTTGGTACTCTGTATCCAATTGGCTCGGATACTTGATGGTACGTCTCTTTTGTGAACGAAAAAGCTGACTAATGCTGGGTAAATGGCTAAAAGTGTGTGGGCGTGGACAGTGAGTGGAATGACAAAAGTGTACGTGCGATCAGGAATATCCAGCACACGCTGAAGGGAAGAAGCAGCAACACAAAATGTGGAATTCAAGTCGCCGTCACCCAACTTGTGAATCAGTTCTTTACATGTGTCAGCTGTCCCAGTGTTGATCGTTGGGGATCTTGAGAAAAGTAAGCTGGAGCGTCTAGAAGAATCGAAACTGAATCGGCTATCATCAAGAACGCTCATACTGCTGTCGTGACGTTTAAGCAGTTTATCCAGTTTTTCTTTGATGGCAGGGACGAATAGTGCAGAAGTGCCGTCTTCCAACTGCCACACATCGCCTCTCTCGAAAATAGCATCAACGGGAAAATCCCCTGTCTCATCGACGGCTTCTCGCAGCGCTTCCAAACGTTGCCGCAGTGTATCGACATTCCAGTGCATTACTAGCTGGCGATCCCGATCTTGAACGCATATCAATGGCTGTAGGTCTTCCGTAAGCGCCTCTTTCCGAACGAAAGCATAAGGCTGTTGAAATCGTCGACAAATGGCATTGGTCTCATTTAACATGGATTGAATCACAAACGAGGATTCCTGGAGTTAAAACAAGATTATGAGGATTGTTAGAACACACAAAAAATGGGTTATACTTCAGAGTTTTTTGTTGGTTGAGCTAGTTTTCTTTGTGTATCTCGAAGGAGCGATTCAATTTCTTCCAAGTTCGTAGACTTCGATGTAGAAGGTGAAGCGAGGAGTGGCGAAGGAATATCATTGGATTGCCGTTCTTGCAACACCCGATTAAGGGACGCGATCTCGTCTTCATAACTATGGCGTTGCAAAGAGATTTCTAAAGCCGCTTCTTGGCGGAGCTCTTCCATTTCGGCTATCAACAAAACCCTTGCCTTTTCTTGGGCTTCTTTGATAGCTACTTGCAAGCGTTTTTCTTGACAGTTTCTCAGTTCTTCGTGCGCATTTTCAAAATCGGAAACCTATTGGGGTAAAATGTGTAAGCACTCAAATATATTTAGTATTGATCAAAGAAATTACCTTATTGTTATTCATTTTCTTCCCCTGAAACTGGGAATCATTTGGGTTGTGCAAATGAAAATAATGGGTTCCACCAATAATAATTCGATCCCCATGGCGAAGATCTACTCCAGTTGAAGTAACCAGCTGTCCATTTACATACGTTTCCGCGTTTGCAGTCAGTCTAAGGTTATCTCCAGAGAGCTCAATGCAGCAATGTTGATCTTCAATCATTACACCGGTTAACTGGATAGCTGGTAGCTCAACCGAACAAACTGGAGGACCCACCCAATTTTGCCCCGGTTTCAAGGGGAAGAAAAGAGTTCCAGACAGCAACGGATCCTACGAAAAAGGCATTCCATTAAAAATGACACGCGATTTATTTTATACAAATATCTAAAAATATCAAGGTTGCAATTTCGTTATATAATGTAATCGTTATAGGATGAATTAGAGAAAAAAAAAACTGAAGTAAGCCTACAGTTTATAATAGTGCAGTTAAAATTTATTACTGATGCTCACCTGATTTACGTTGACTAGACAGGGTTTTTTAGGATCTTTTACACTGGAAATACCAAAGTTCGCTAGAGCTTCTTCCGCTTCAGCTCGCTTCATTTCAGCTTGAGTCACCTTTTCTTGCCAAGAAATATCTTTTTGACATTCGACATCTGCCAAACGACTCTTCAGACACTGAATTTCAGTTTCAAGTTGTTGAACACGCGAGGAAGACTCGTTGGCGCTGCTACCCGCTACAGCTGTCTCATCCGACGAACGAGCATTGGCCTCATGTAAACGATTTTCCATCAGCTTAATCTGATCACGTAGGTGACGAATATGAACGGAATTGGGATCCTCGCAAATTCTTGCAGTGTTGACTATCTTACGAGCCTACATTGTTTTCCAATTTAAACATTTTTTCAGAGACATAAGTTACCAAAAATGTTGCTAACCTGACAAGCGTAACGCAAGGTTGCTAACGTTTCTTCTATGTGAGCTGCGCATGGACTAACAGTGGCCAGCATTACTGTTTTTGAATCACCGCCCAAACTTTCCTTCAAAAGCCAAGTCAATACCGACTCCCTGTTTTAAAATATGATAGAAAATTAGTTCCACAGAAAAATTTTAGATGGAATTCAATATAAATTTTGAATAATTTTAACCTGTAGGGTACGAAATTTTGTTCGGCTAAAGCAGTGATAACTCGTCCCAAAGTCAACAACGATTGATTGATAGTTAATCCTTCTTCTCGGCGATCACCAACGGACTGACAAGAAGCTACCCTTTCACTTCCAGCTAAATCAATAAAATTTATGCGGCTCTGCTTCCGAACTTGGTGCGATTTACCATCTAACTTTTCTTCTTGACCTACATAAAAGAATTTTGCAATTAACCAATTGCTTTAATGATCGTCCTGTAAAATCAGAAGTATATTTAGACTTCCTTCAAATAAATATATCTTACTTTGTGCTAATGTGATGGTAAATATAGCATGAGAACGTGAACTATGTTCATTTGCAGATGTTGCTGCAGTTGCGCGTTGCCGGTTTCCAACCACAAGCCAACGCTGTATTTCTTCAAACGAATTAACTGCATGCTTCGAAAGATCAACTACATATGGACCCTGTACAAAAATAGTTGCATTTAAAAATTTTTGAGACGAATACAGAAAAATAATTTTCTTACATTTTGTGGGTGTTCACGAACGCGCAAGCTTCCTCCTAATTTACTTGCAGGACACAAAAGGTCTTGAATTTTCTCTTTATAAATTTCGAAATAGCTTATTTGAATTTCAATTGAAAAGTTATCAGCGGGATTCCTCGTAAGTGGTTCAATTTTTTGGAAAAGGTCGCGGCAAAAACGTGGTACAATTCCACTCTCCACATGCAATTCATTTTTACTGCCAATATTGCCCATCACACTGAAACTCTTCCCAGAACCTGTTTGTCCATAGGCAAATAACGAGGTATTGAATCCTTTGAAGGCTTGAGAAAGTAATGGCCTTGCCAAGCTTTCATAAACTTTGTCTTGATCATGTTGTTTGTCATGAAAAGCGGCATTTGACAAAAAGCAGTGATCGTAAGTAAAAGAGTGTGTTTGCCCATAATCTGTCAGCACACTCATTTCATTTCCCTTTACACTAATTACAGGTTTCATTTCTATTTCAGTTTTCTCTTTATCAGTTTGAGGACGAACTCTTACAGCAACTACTAAATTGCTGGTTTCAACTCCAGAGCCACCCTGTTCACTAGCAAGATTTCTTTTTGGGGTTTCAAAACGTACTGTAGAAAAAACTTCAGGTGTTCTCACAATTGTTGACATAGATATTTCAGAGCTTCGTGGACCAGACCTAATAGGTGTGCTTAGTTTGGGACTTCCAGTAGAGTGTCTTTCATTCATGGTAAATGGAACTTTCAATTTGTTTGACTGTTGGACTCCACACCTTGTAGAGAGATCTCTTTGTACATTTTCTAGAGCATTAGATTTTTCTCTTCGTTCCATTCTTTCTATTTTAGGGCTTGGTGTTATTAATGCAGGTGTTTTTGGTTTGAGGTGGCCTTCAAGTGGTGTCTTTGTTGAAGAAGATGATGTGGTAGTACATCGTGGGTTCTGATTTGATCTTGACCCTGCAGAAGATGCTGAACCTTTCATTTTTAAATATCTATTTGAGATTCTTGCCACTTAGTTCTTTGTCCAAATTTGTTTACTTCTGGCAGTGGGAACACGTTGACAATCACGCATTATAGACGACTGTCACTTTGGAAATAGAATATTCACGAGATTTTCACTATTAATTAAATTTTTGAAGTTTCTATATGATTCCTTAAACACTGTTTTAAAATATCTTCTTGTGAAAATACGGGTAGTTACGCCTATAGTACCAATTTTCCAGTTGAACGATTTCACGCTCAGTCTTGCACTCTTGCACTACAGTTGAAAGAGAGAGAAACTGATTGAAACCAGCACTAGTTGAAACTTTGAAAAAACCGTTGACGAGATTGGCGTCTTCTGCTGTTTGGCGCTCACACGGGTTTGATTTTAATGTACAGGGATGCCATTTTCCCAAATTGCTAAAATGGGGAGACTTGGATTGGATCAGGGGTATAGAAAAGATTGTTGCCCAACTTGTATCTTATTTTGACATGGGGTCATAGAGAATTAGAAATTTTTTAAATGAGCACTATTTATACTTACTTTTTAAGAAAGTGAAAAAAAACGGACGAAATCGGACGGTGGGATGAAATATAAATTTACAATTGAAAATTTGAAAATGGGAAATGGTGGTCTAATTGAAAATATTTTATAGTTTTTAGTACAAAAATCAAAGCTGATATGTTAATAAATGTGTTTTTAAAATTTAAACGTTTTTTATGTAGATTTACTATTTTTAAATGAATTTAGTATCGGTTTCCGCGTCGACATTTTTCCGCCGTGTTTAACACGGCGCTTATGGCAGTATGCGCCATCTTAAAATTAATGCTGTATAATAACGAAAAAGCCTTAAAATCCCCAAATACTCTAGTTTTAAAGCCCATATAACCTAGTTTACTTTTTACTAATTATATTTTGGGGGTGGGAGAAATCGGAGGAAGGGTAGCAAGAATGTTGGCGACAGTTGCCCATGTTAATTGCTTAATTCTATTATGGAGAGAATCAACCAGTGGTCTTTATCTGTGATGGGGCTTTGAAGACTCTTGTGGATGATGTAGCTACGCCCATTGCTCCTCCCCTAACTCCTCCCCTTTTTTTATAACATGAGAGCATTGACATCTATGAGTTAAAAAAGAAACTGAATTGTTACGCTAAATTTCTCGTCTCTGAACAAGAAGTTGCTATGCCTACCACTAGAGAGACTCATCATTCGGGGAAAATTTTGCCGTTTTTTTCTTTTTATTTTTGTTACACCCCTAAACTTTAACAAAAAAATTTATTGAATTACTTAAAATGTAGGTAAACTTGGTCTTCATCTTTTAGTAAAAGCTAGAAGTGCGTAGGTATAGCGGTTATTTTTTTATGATTTTTTTAAAACAGGGCCCTTTTTTGGTAGCGCCATAAGAAAAGCACGGCAACTGCCCAAAGTTTTGCTCGGCGGTTACGCATGGCGCCAGTTCCAGGGGGTAGGGAAATGTACATAAAGGGGGGGGGGGCGTATTTTTTTCGTGTTAACAGTTATGTAGTGACCCCCCTCTCCAAAAATCTTAACACTACAGCAACTAGGTTGCTAATAAAAAAATAAAAAATAAAGTTGCGTAGTGCCATAAGACGCCATGTATAAACGGGCGAAGTTGGTACGCAGTACCAACTTCGCCGGTAGGTACTGTAGGGGGCAAACGAAAACCGCCCCGTCTTACTCCAGTCTCCCCTACAGACGTACAGTACCTACCGAAAGTCTTTGGAAGCAGAGGACCTTATGCAAAAACGCTGTTTTTGCAGTCCTTTCAGTACTACAGTTTTTAAACAAATTTTGTGTGTACAGATTTTTGTTTTTGTTTTCTGAAGTACTTTTGGCCTGTTTTAAAATACTTTGGAAAGCCGAGAGGACCTTATGCAATTAGGCCACTTTGGCCTTTTTTTTGCCTGCGTTAGCTTTATTTCAGGTCTGATTTTCAATTTTTTTATTGATATTTTCTTGGTTTCATTTCAAGTTGAAAAACGAAATTTTATTATTCCCCTTTTTTCCGCTCCTATCCCTTTATTTTCTTTCGCGCCAAAGAAAAAACAAAGAGTCAAGATAATTGTTAACGGATAGCACGTCGCATCATCACATTTTCTTCATGAACTTTGTTATTTGTGTTTATAGTTTATATAGTCATGAGTGTAAATTTCTTGAGCAGGAAAATTGCTCTGTATGTTTTTATATAAAATTTACGGAAGGTATACTAAAAAGCACACCTTTCCCCCTTTTTAGATTTTTTTTGCGCTTTTCCATTCTCTTCTTCCCTCCCTTTCCCTCTTTCAACTTTCCCACCAGAACGAAAAAAATTAGAGGAACAGTAAGCTTCCTCAGCTATACCGTCCGTTAATTTAAAATAAAAACATATAGAGCAATTTGCTTGCTCAGGAAATTAGCACCCACGCATGACTGTATAGTAAAAAACATCTTCGAAAATGTTTGCGTTTACTGTTTAAAAAATACAATATATAATGTAAAATTTGCAAAAAGTATTATAATGAAATAAATTTACGGAAATCAAATTATTTTTACATCTATTAAATGTTCCTTATGCTCTTATTCATCATATTGCCAAGGTTGAATGTTATTTGATGAACGACGTTCTTGTAATAAAATAAATCGTGATGGACAAGCTATGCTTAACATTTCGTCAAGACACCAAAAGCTTACAAGTTTACAAGGGACCTTATGGCGGACGGTCCCTCCGTAAATTCATTATTCCTAGAGATGTACTGGTCTTAAAATTTTTTTATTTGTCTACAAAAATAATGAAGATAATAATGTTTAAGACTGTAAAATTACTTTGCCAATATGTTTTATCATGGTTAGTTGTCTGGTCAGAATAGTACTTTGACCTCAAACAAATTGCAACACACTTTTTTCATGAACATTATTTCTACTAACTTTTTTAATCTTCTCCTAAACCCCTTCCTCCAAATTTTAATTTTTACTAACATTAAAATCAATTTGAAACTACATGTATTTTTGTAGTTCAATCTTGACCTTTTAACAAGCAATCCACTACTCAAGCGCACAAAAATCCCGGAACCCTTTTTTCCCATTTCGCTATGGAACGTAAAAATTTGGAAAAATACAGGCCTATCCAGTTTTCTACTCCGAATTCGCCTGTGTTTTCAGAAGTCAAATATTCTCTGCCGTTCGCAAGATATTTTCTGTTAAAGTTTGGGTTTTTTCAAATTTTGACAATTTGGGGGAGGGGGGTCTTCGATATCGCTTTTTGGGAAACCCGAACCCCCCCCCCCCCCCCACAAAAAATTCTCCCAAAAATTACTCGGCCACCCCTAAATGCAAATCAAAAAGGAATTATTTTTCCGTATTTGATTGGCTGAGTTATAAGCAATCTAGTAAAGGGCTGATTTGGCCAATTTCCCAACCAGCATAGTCGCCATTTTTTATCACTCTTCCCTTGCCTTCCTGGCGGATGACGACATTTTTGGCTGTTCTGATCAGACTATAAGCTATTCAGCTTTAAATAAAGCTATTTTTCTATTTTGATTCCGCTATAGTTCACCCAAACTCATACAAATTTCGTTTGGTTGTGTTAGCGGCGACGGCTAAAGCTGAATAACTTAAAATCATAACTTTACTCCATTACATGTCTAAGACTGTAACCCGGAGCTAAATGGGCAGTTTTTCTTACAAGGGATGAAAAGATTTAAAAAAAACACGGATTTGACCGGGATGGGCAAAAATTAAAAAGAGCCCCACGGGACACAAAAAATATACCGGCACGGTCACGACCCTGGGAAAACAACACAGTCTTCGCCAGGGAACTGATACTTATCCGATTCCGTGTTGGTCAAAAACGGATGTTTTGAGGGGTGTAGAACGAATTGGTTTCCGTTCTCTGACGCTGGGGTCGCACGAAGGCAATAACATTTTGCTATCCCCCAATTCCCCTCCCTTTTTCGAAATCGGATTCTTATCAGTTAACAGATTGTTAACGCGCGTTAATCAGCGTGTTGTACAAATCAGCAAACGGACCTGTTTCCGTCCAGAATGTGATTGTGTTATTGAATAGCAAACAAAGAAAATGTCGCAAAAGAAAAATGATCTGTTGAAAGATTTAAAAAAGAGTTATATTTGCAAAAGTAAAAAGATTATAAGAGGGAAAAAAGAAAAAAAAAGAGAAAAAAAGTTTTCTCAAAGTTAAACGACAAAGTTCATCTGTTCCCCCAGATCACAACAAAAAAAAGGAATCATCAAAAAGAAAAAGAATGAGAAAGGCTGTTCTATTGAAAAATAAAAACACCAGACAATGGATAGAGAAGATGTTGAAGTAGCCAACAACTTTCACGGTAATTTTCAGCCTAATAGGATAACTGTCTTGTATGAAAATCTAAATATTTCCTCGACTAATTAGGACGAGTCCGTTAGAACAATATCTGAATCAAATTCAAACTGATTTCAGTATCGATGCTGACGGGGGTGTACCTTCGGGAGAAGAAGTAAAGAAACATGAGAGGCGTATCGGCCAAATTGCTGTTGATTGGGATGTGCACTGGGAGGAATTTGTTGATGGCCTATATATATTTTGATTGATGTTTACAAATTTAATTATTTTCAGAGGTTGCAGTTCCGTGCTTATTTGTTCCTCCGCAATGCCAATCTTATCTAAGCATAAACTCGTTGACAATTGAGCCTTTGAAGAATAAATTCATGATAGTTACTGTCACACTTTTAGGTAATCAAATTTTTAAAACTAAAACTGACTCTTGGAATTGAGCCTTCCTTCGGGTCCATATAATTAGACTAAGACGTAATTTAATGCGACCGTTAACATTTTTCAATTGATTAGATCCCAAAGGCAGATTTGATTTAAGTGCAGCGTCCTTCAAATGTTACAATCCATTGTGTAGGAAAGTTTATGAATCTTCAATGGAAGACTCTGTAAGTTAAGGATACTGGCCTTGATCGCCGACAAGAACATTCACGCTCTTTACACCATCCTATCTTACTCATTGGTACCATACTAAACACAAAATTGCTTAAAAGGTTTAATCAAATCAAAATTCATCGGCAAATCAATAATTCAATTTCAATAATTCTCATTTGATTGCAGGCTAATTTGAATCAAGTTGAGACAAGGAAAAAACTTACTGTTCCGCTTCTATCAAAGAGTGGGCTTACTGAGGTGGGCCTTCACGGCATACTATGTAAGCTCTTTCAAAGCAAAAAAAGAGAAGAAGGTAGTAGAATTCTAATTTCCACCACTTCAAAAAATAAAACAAAAATTATTTAATAGATGAAGGATACAGATGTAATGTATATATGTATATGCATATGATATATGTATACATATATGTGTGTATGTATGTATGTAATGTAAGTATGTCAGATGTAAAGAATTCAGAGTTAAGTGTGGCGTCCGTCACTGAAGAGAAATTGGTTGATGACAACGCCAATAAAAAAAAAGTAAAAGAAAATTCCAAATTCTTTTAAAGCCGAACGGGAAGCCAACCTAGAAGGGTTTTATTTGACACATGGATGGGTTCGCAAAATGATGAGGAAATATGGAGGTAAATATAATAAATGCAAGTTTCAAAATTTTCGATCCTTTGTATATGTGCTCATGTAAATGTGCGATTTTAAAATGCAAGAGGCCAACACTAAAGCTACTTCTCTGTTGACGTTGATTAATAAGCAATCAAAATATCAAATTACGAAAGTAATGTATTCAACGGGGTCTTTTCCTTGGAATTAAACCGCAGAAAGTATTCTTTCGTAATCCAAAGTAATAATATATTTTCTAACGTTGAAATGTGTGTGGTTTATTGTAGTAATCCTGACAGCCAATTAAAATTGAATTGACACTTGGATGATGTCAAAACGATGGAAAGAGGAAATATCACAAACCAAACATGAAATGAAAAATTATCTCGAAACACTTGCCCAAATGCACTTAAGACTTAAAGAGGACATTTCTATTCAGCACAGCGATAGTTCAGAGCTGGCAGCAGTCATCAGGAAAGAAAGTATACAATTATTTTTTTCAAATAAGATTAGCTGAAATATTATTTCTTTCAAGGTTTTTTTTACAATATCCACGATATATTCAATGTCAAGAGGGAAATAATATGTTATAATTACCTTGGAACTTAAAAGCATTAAAGGGAAAGTTGCAAGAGCGGTCTCACTCTTCAAAATTTACATTACGGGAGCTTGAACTTTACCTTCGAACTTTACCGTGACTCAGACCGTGATTGTGACCAAGACTCCGATGTTAATATCATCAAGACTCCAACAGTGACTCTCACCAAGACTCCGACTTAGATTCCAATCGTGATGTCTCTGAACCTGACACCATGACTGCATTGACTGTGTAGAAGTTTTCATTGATGTGGGAGTATATCACTAATAAACTTGTGTCTGGTAACCAACAATTTCTTTCATTAAAATAGAATTTAATGTATAAGATTAAGGCAGTCGTCTATATGCGACTGAAAGAAACTTGTTGAAGCGAGATAAAATTTCCGCTACCGTTGTTGACATGGATTAGCAATAGACTGTTTTTTAAATTCATATTTGGGTTCCCTATGAAAAGTTGAATACAGCGTACTAGTTTAATTATTATCTGCGGTAGACTGTATAGCATTGCATGTGTTTGCGTGAAAAAATAAAAAAAAATTGTTCGTCGTTAATTAATCATATTTGAATTCAGCATAAAAAATAAATTATAATATTATTGAAGTTAGTTTGCATAGCGTAATGTTGGTCAGCGTGAAAAAGCGTTGAGCATGAATTACACGGACATGCGTATAAAATAGAATTGTGTTTGAATTCATATTTAAATCCAGCTTACAAATTTGAATATCGAGCATTAATTTCATTGTTTTTGGCGGTAGCCTGCGGTATTGGTTTTCGGTATTGGTTTTCGACGAATTTAAAAGAACAAACAAAACGACGCAATTCGCTTTCCTTATCTAGGCGACCTTTTTTCGAATTTTTTTCGTCGCAAACGACAAACTCTCCCCGAAAATAATTGAAATAATGCTCTTACTCAATTTTTTCAGTTGAATTTAAATATTAATTCAAAAACTGTATATTTTAAGTGCATGTGGATGTAATTCACGCCAAACGATTTTTCACGCTGGCGAATATTATGCTATACAACTACCTTCGATAATAAAAAAAAAAGTCTTTCTTCAACTTTTTACGCTAAATCGAATATGAATTTTAAAAACAGTCACTTCTATCTATGTCCGTGAAACCGAGAACGCTTTTTCACATCATGATTCGACCATTCCGACGACCACCGAATGAAAAAAAAAACACAATTACACATACATCAGGGTTTCACTTCCACATAAAATCACAGACTTAATATACTGATCTCGTGTGTCGTATATCGTCTGCTGTGCGTCGCAAAAAAAAGAAAGCGCTGAAAAAGTTTACAACGCGGTAATTTTCTCCGGTTTTAAGGTTGGCCGTCAGCAGTACAATCCCGTGCCGACAACATGCAAGTCCTAAACCAGTTTCTTCCTAAGTGCGGTGACTTGCAGAGCATTTTATTTGCCTGATTCATATGTGGAGTTTAAACAGTTATCGAATCCTTTCTAAAGAAAAAGACAATTCAATCAAAAGACACAAGAAAAACTAACTTGTGGTTTTAGTTTGTTGATCTCTTCCTCATACTCGTTCTTTTTAGCATCACTGACGATTACCGCATCCTCGTATAGCGATTTGAAGTGTCCGCTAAACAAATGTACGTGTTAGTGTAATGAAGTGACAAACAAACAGGCTGTTGAACACACGCCAATGTATTTAAACTGAGTCAATCTAGAGGTGAGACCTTCACTATAAGACAACATGGGTGCAGGGTTGCAACACATTACAGTTAATACACCCGTCTCCATAAATATCCGACCCTCCCAAACGGCGGGAATTTTTTTAATACCGCTGCAATTATTCTTGATACTAAATATCATTGCAGCGGCATGTAAAAATTCTATTTTTTTGTATCTTAGTTAATTCTTTTGTTTTAGCAAGCGCGAGTGTGGGTGGGGTTAGAAAACAAAAAAATTTAAAAAGAACGAAATGTGGATTAAGAAAAGAGAAAAATGCGGTAGTATTTGGTATGGCACGAGCATTAGAGCACATGGGAAGGTTTATCGGGCCTTTAATTGCAATGTAAAGTTAATGCGAATGGTCGACCAAGTCTCACAATGCGGAAGAACGAAGCACGGAACTGCAACCTCTTAAAATAATTAAATTTGTAAACATCAATCAAAATAAATATAGGCCATAGACAACTTCCTCCCAGTGCACATCCCAA